>NC_051157.2:2655347-2777784 GCF_013339745.2 Dermacentor silvarum
CTTTTTTTTTTTTTTTTTTTTTTCGCGCATGACATTGAGGGTTCTCTCCTAAGCTTGTACTCTATGGCGGTGCCGGAGCAATGCCGGTCGGAGGCACCGCCGCGTGATTTGGTTCGAATTAACAAGATTCGACTGTAAATTGAATGCAAACGTTCTAGCCGCATTCCTCGACTGTCGCATATGCGTGGTGGCTCGGTGCACATGTTTTGCCTTGAAAATTGTTGCTTTGGTTATAGTGCGGATATTCGCAACTCCGGGTGACTTACGTTATAAGCGGTCTACACTGTACTACATTTTTGGCTAGGACGTTAAGTGTGTCAAATATAAGTGTGTCAAGAAAGTATTGAACTTGTTGGACAAATAGATTTAAAGCAGTATGTTATGAAGGACGACGCAGATGTCGAAAAGCCGTTTAATCCAACTGACGGCAGTACAACACATGACACAACACAACTTGGTCGCCGTGCTTTTAAAAGGAACAGCGTTAACAAAGGATGCGCGTGCATAGTCTGCGCACTGAACGCAAAAGGGACAGATAAGCAGCACAGGCACGTTTCATGTGATTACAACACTCCCCCCCCCCCCCCCCCCCCAAACAAAATCACAGTCGGTCGTGCATCAGTCGATCAGGTGGACGCGTCACCCGAGTGCTGCATCTAAGTACAGAAGGGGCTTGCGGCTGCTGCGGTGACGACACTGCTGGTTGCAATGGGCAATTTTCTCTTCCCAGAATATCACTGGCATGCAGAAATGAATTGCATCATCACAATCTTCCAAACGCTCCTCGTGCTTCAAAGAAGAATGTTTGTTTGTCCACGTACACCAAGTATGTGACAGCAGATTTCACACTCACAAACGTGGCGGCTGGCCGCCACTTCACAAGTTCCCCATGAACAGTGCACACTAGTACACGATCGCCAACAGAAAATGCTCTAGGTTTACCCCTACGCTCATTTGCGCTGCGCACTTCCCCCTCGGACTTGGCCATTATCGTAGCTTCCATGTTTGGTTTAAGCAGAGACAACCTTGTGCGTAACTTTCTCTTCAAAAACAATTCTTCTGGTGTTCTACCAGTGAACGTATGCGGCGCAGTTCTGTACGCAAAAAGAAAGTTATCAACTCTGTGTTGCAAGCACCTGGCACTTTTGTTCCGTTCATCCTCCAACAGCTGTTTCAGCAATGACTGTTTAACAGTCTGCACTGCACGTTCCGCTGCGCCGTTAGATAGGGGATGATACGGCGGATTTAATTTATGCTTGACGCCATTTGCATGCAAGAAATTAGCGAACTCTTTTGCTCAAAATTGTGGCCCATTGTCAGTAACTATCTCCAGAGGCAGACCATAGCTTGCAAATAACGACCTTACTGTTTCAACAGTCCTTTGCGCCGTAGTAGAAGTCATTATTTTCACATCTACCCACTTGGAGTGGGAATCAACTGCTACCAGGAATATTTTGTCTTCGTTTTCTGCAAAGTCGAGATGCACTCGCTCCCAGCTGTTCGTACACCACCTCCACGGAGTCAGTGGCACTGGCTCTCTACTGGTCTCGCACTCTGACAGATGTGACGTTGCTTTACTGTTTGTTCGAGGCAGGTATCGATCCCGGGCCACCAAACCATTGATCTTGCCAGGGCCTTCATTTTACTGATGCCGATGTGCTGTTCATGCAAAAGTGGCATCACTTCCTCCTGAAGAGTGTGGGGTATAACCACTCGGTTCTGCCAAATTAAGCATGCATCGTCCACAGAAAGCTCAAACCGTCTTACAAAGAATGGTTGATACTGCTCATCCACAGACCGCGGCCAACCATGCCAAGTCATTTCATAGACAGCCCTCAAGACAGCGTCTTTAGACGTTTCACGTGCGATGTTCTTTGCCGTTAAAGGCAATTCTCTGACGGGGGAAAAGTAAAAAATTTCATCTGCATCGTCAGCGGTTTCAGACAATGGTAGGCGCGACAAGCCGTCAGTGTTGCTAATCTTTGTCCCCGATCTGTGCACAGTGTGGAAGTGGTAGTTCGACAGAAAAATGACCCAGCGGTGAACTCGCGCAGCTGCCACAGCACTGCAGTGATGCCTTCCTTCAAATATTATCGTGAGGGGTTGGTGATCAGTGATAATACTGAAGCTGCGGCCGTAAAGATACTTGTGGAATTTCTTAATGCCAAAAATGATGGCGAGTGCTTCTTTCTCAATGTGTGCATAGTTTCTTTCCGCTTGTGTCATTGATCTGGAAGTGAAGGCAACTGGACGCTCAACACCATTCACTATGTGCGATAACACCGCACCCAGCCCGTAAGCAGAAGCATCACATGTGAGCTGGATTTCTTTTTTCACGTCATACAGCTCTAATACAGTTTCTTGACTTAGCAATTGCTTACACTGCGTGAAGCACTCATCATACTGACATGACCATTCCCATATGCTTCCCTTGCGTAGAAGCTGGTGAAGCGGTTCTAGTTGCCCGGCCAAATTGGGCAAAAATTTTGCATAGAAATTTACTAGGCCCAAAAATGCCCGCAGCTGGCTCACATTACTGGGTTTTGGTGCTTCGAGGATTGCTTTCACTTTGTCCGCTGTGGGATGGAGACCGTGTTGGTCTATCTTGTGCCCCAAGTATTGTACTCTTTCTTGAAAGAAAACGCATTTCGCCGTATTTACTCGGATTTCATGCTTACTTAGTGCCTTTAACACTTGCTCCGTTCGGCTGTAGCACTCAGCAAGGTTTTTGCCAGCAATCAGCACGTCGTCCAAGTAACAGGCGGCGCCCGGTATGCCTTGTAAAACCTAGTCCATCACTGCCTGAAACATGGCTGGTGCACTCGCAACGCCGTACGGCAATCACCGCTACCTAAAGAGGCCCATGTGCGTGTTAACCATTAGAAGTTCTTCGGCATGTTCATCCAACTCCAACTGTAAGTAGGCTTTAGTCAAGTCTAAAACAAAAAATGTCCTCTGGAAGTGGCAAGGGATAGTGATCCACCTCGATGGATTGGTTCACCGTGACTCTGTAGTCACCACATATTCTTATTTCTTGTCATTTTTCTCGTATAGTTTTTTTCAGGTACCTTGCTTGTTGGGGTAAGCTCGTAGCTAGATGATCGTTGCCTTGTCGGTTGCTGCTTGTGGGGCTTAACCGGGGGCCCTTGCCAGTGCACGTCCGCATTGCTGGCACCAGCGTTGTCGACGAGCATGTCCTGGGTATCCTTCTGTGCAGCTTCCATGGCGGTGGATACCTTGCAGAACCGGTCCCATGTGACCTCGTCGTTAGGCAACGAGAGAAGACGGCATCGGATGGTGTCGCTCCGTAATCCAGCAATTAGGCGGTCCCATAGAGCTTCTTGTAGGAAAGTTCCAAAAGAGCAGGTCGCGGCGAGCCTCTTCAATTCCACGAGAAACTGTGCGATAGTTTCACTTGACTCCTGGTTCCGTCGGTAGAGGTGGTATCGCTCGGTGACCACAGACCGCTTTGGAGCATAGTGCTGCTGCAACACTATCGTGGCATCTTCGTACTTAACCTCGGTAGGCGTTTTCGGTAGCATTAAGCTACGCAGTGTCACAAAGGCCTTCTCTCCTAGGACGGTCAAGAAGACTTCAAGCTTCTTCCCGGCGTCTATTTCGTTTGCTTTGGCAAACAGCTCGAACCTTTCTAGGTAGACGTCGATGTTGCCTGTGTCCAGGCAGAATTCCAGCAGCTTTCCTAAGGTGGTGGCCATAGCTTCTGTGCCGCCTTATCCCATCCTCGTCGCCAATGTTATGAAGGACGACGCAGATGTCAAAAAGCCGTTTAATTCAAATGACGGCAGTACAACACATGACACAACACAGCTTGGTCGCCGTGCTTTTAAAGGGAACAGCACTAACAAAGGATGCGCGTGCATAGTCTGCGCACTGAACGGAAAAGGGACAGATAAGCAGCACAGGCACGTTTCATGCGATTACAACACAGTAGAGGTTCTAGCACCAAAAATGTGCAAAAGGACTCGTGAGTAATGGTCAACAGCCAAATGTTCCCTCTAAACCTGGTAGTCTCATTAAAATTTCAAAAATGATTTAAGTTCACTATACTAGTGCATCATCGCCAAGCAACCCGTAATACAAGTTAGTGGCTGCTTGTGAGTTTGAATATGCAAGCATGATCTTTTTTCTTGCAACAAAGAGGTTATGGAAGTACTCCACAAGACACTATTCTTTCTCTACAACTGTCACCACCACGGTAATGAAACTGCAGTTAGAGACAGAAAAAATCACAAGTAGTTTACAAAGGATTGTGATTTTTAGAGTGCAATGTCTGGTAAAATTGGTGTAGTATGTGCGATGACCAAATACACTGTGCTTTAATGTAACAACTGCTGAAAACATAACAAATGAGGCTGATTTTGAATGTACAGGTATCAGGAGGATATGTGCAGTACCGCTTTGACTGTGGCAGTGGTGAGGGCCTGGTGCGTGTGGCTGGCCGCCGTGTCGATGATGGCGTCTGGCACACATTGCGCCTTGAGCGTCGTGGAGGCAGTGCACAGCTTGTTGTTGACATGCGCTACGAGGCCTCGGGTGCCGCTCCAGGGCCCCACGATGTGCTGAACCTCGAGGGCCGTGAGCTGCACCTGGGCGGGGCACCCGCTGTTGCAGGCCTTGTTGGCTGCCTGGATGATGCACAGGTTGGTGGCCAGCCACTTCCTCTGCATCTGCGACCTGCTGGCCACGCACAGCTGCGTCGGCTGGCCAATGTCCAGTTCTCCTGCCACCTTGTGGATGCCTGTGGCAGCCAGCCGTGCCTCAATGGGGCAACCTGCCGACCTCTGCTCACCACTGGCTACACCTGCACCTGTCCCACCCACTTTCAGGTTGGCTGTGGCGCTTAATTCACTCCCGTCTGTCACATGAGCCTATCATTATTTTCATACTGGACACTTTAACATTGGGTGATGCTTAGGTGGATCTGACCTTGCCAGTGGGAAAGCCATGTGGCTACAAGGGTATTTGTGTGTTAACTATTTCTAGACAAGTGAATTGAGTGCAACACGAGGAGAAAAGGGTAGCTAACACGAGGCAAGAACTAAAAAGCAGCAAAGTACAGGGCAGTGAGATAAAAGGCTGACAACTGAGGGTTCTTATAAAAACAACCGCATTGTTGTGTGACCTCACTACTTGGGTAGATTCCACAGCGTTGCCTGCAAAGTGTGAAATAGAGCATAGTAGGCAGCATTGGTAGAGTGTAGGCATGACCTCAAGATTTGGCCGTATGTCATGCTTCCAGATACAGCCAACAGCTCTTCGGGAGTTTTGAACTGCTGCATTGGATAAGTTACAAGAAGTGTTATGAGCCACCAGATTTCAGTGCAAAGTGTATTGTATCCGCCGTCGTGCCTTGGCCCGACTCAGATTTATTAGTCCGTGATGACCATATATACAGGTGCATGCATCAGCGGACATGATAAGGCGCGTGCCTAGTGCCATCTAGGTTATATAAACACAGCTGCTGAATACCACATTTTCCCCCCCTCAAAAGAGTTACTTAACAAATTAACAACTGGAAATACTATAAGCACTCAATATTTTTGATAGTCTTTAAACCACGTTGGTGATATTCTTTGCCTTGTCAAACGCATCAGTTCCGGAATGTCCCCTTCATCTGGTGTCCGCACAGATGGCTGTTGAGGTGGATTATGGTTTTCCTGCTGTGGCTCGCAAAACAGTGTTACGTTTTCCTGCTGTGGCTCGCCAAACGGTGTTACTGCTTCAGGTGAACAGCCTTCTGCAACTGTAGGTGGTGTGGCTGGTCGAGGACAGGGTACCAGCCGATCCCGATTCCAAGTTCGCTCATCCTTCAGCTTGTAGGTGTCTTGGCCACATTGGTCAACAATGGTGAATGGGCTTGAGTAGCTCAAAGCACCATTACGCACATGACCTGGCAACCTGACTCGAACCGATTGACCCGTTGTTAACAGAGAATGCTTCGCAGCTCGTCGACGGTCAGTGTAGGACTTACTTGCTTGTTGCTTTTGCGCTACACTGCTGTAGACGGCTTTCAACGCTGCGTGCGGGTCTTAAATAAACTGTTCAACTGGCCCTCCTACAAGATCAAGTTTCGTTCTTGGGTGACGGCTGTGAAGAAGGACGGAAGGCTTCACTCCTGTGGTGGCACGCGGCGGGAAACGGTAGACTCCGAGGTAGGGGGGGGTCGGTAATAGCTTCCTTCAAAGGCTGATGTTCTCGTGTGCAGACTTGAACATACTCTTTGAGTACCCGATTAAACCTTTCTATTTGACCGTTGGCTTGGGGATGGTAGACTGCCGAATACACATGGGCGATGCTGCGTTCCTTAAGAAAACTGTCAAACTCACAGGCTGTAAATTGAGGACCGTGGTCAACAATCTCGTCAGGATATCCTTCCCTGCTGAAGATGCTTCGAAGAAAGGGGATGACTGTTGCGGTAGTCACTTTCGCCAAGAAACAAACCTCTGGCCATTTGCTGAAATAATCTATGGCCGTTATGGCAAAACGGCAATCTGCAGGCACATTGGAAAAAGGGCCCACGATATCAATTCCTAGCTTCTGCCATGGTGCCGTTGGGAATGCAACTGGCTGGCAGAGGTGGTGTCACCGGTATTGCAGGCTTGTCAACTGATTGGCATACCCCACAAGATGCAATAAATTGTTCTACCTGCTTGCACATAGCAGGCCACCAGTATTGTTCACGTAGTCGCTGCTTTCTCCTTGTTATCCCCGGATGGGACTCGTGGGCTGCGTCAAGGAGCCGTGCTACGAGGGACGAAGGTACGACGAATTTGTCTCCACGAAGCAGGAGGTCTCTCAAACGACTGAGAGCTCAGCCCGCACCCGATAGAACGGAACTGCCTCTGGAGGCAACATCTTCACTGTAGGCCATCCCGACGTTGCCCACTTTATGACCTGTTGAAGCAGAGGGTCCTGCATTATTTAAACAACAAACTCCGCATGAGTAACACAAATTGAGACAACACAAACGCTCTCCTCTCTCTCTTCCTCGTCCACATGACCGGGGAGGGGCATTCTTGAAAGAGCATCAGCAACAGTATTCCTGTCACCCTTCTGAAATTCAACAGTAAAGTTGTATGCCAGCAGCCTGGCGTGCCACCTTGCAATCCTAAACGGACGTCGACCTACTCCTTTTGTACTCGGGAGTGTGACCAGAGCCTGGAGGTCGATTCGCAATGTGAATGGGCGACCCCAAAGGGTATACTCTTCGATGTTCGCATGCCCACAAGCAAGCAAGGGCCTTCAGTTCCCCAACGGAGTATTTCTGTTCCTGTGGGGCAAGTCTGCGAGAAGCAAAAATTTGCCTCGTATCTGCGTGCTTCGCTGCAAATGTCGTCGAAAGACGATAGTCTTCTGCCGGCCGTACTACATGAGTGCTGGTCTGATCCGCGGCCACCCGTGATGCTGTTCTCGTACCATTTCCGTCCTGGCATGAAGGTTTGTTTGAACAGATTTCATTTTACCGCATTATTTCATCAAGCGGACATTTATGTTTTGCCCTGCCTCAGACAGAGCTTCCTTTATGTTGAATCGGCCGCATCTGGCTGGCATTGATAAAATTGAGGAGGCGCTGCGTGAGACATGGACGCCATCTGGCAATACATCGGGAAACATGAGCTTGTGCAGAGGGTTTCCTTCCTCCATGGCAGAGGGCGCTCGTCGGCGTGCAGTCGGGGAACGTCGTTCGGCGGCGCGCATAGCATGGCATTTTCAGCGCAGCTTAAGAAACTAGGGTCGTTAGAGTTACATATCTATGTATTTTCTATTAAAGGAACACACCTCCTAATACTTACCTAGTGATGTTGCGCCTCAGATATGCGTAATATTTACTTTGTGATTGATAACGTTCACAAGTATGAACAGCCGTACCAGTTTAAGTAGTGTGGGCGGTAAGCAAGTGGTCCAACTTTGGCCGGGTGGCTGAATCGGGTGACAGACAGACAGACAGACAGACAGACAGACCAAATTTTCAGCGTTTAAGTTCCCCAAGAAAGACTATCGTCTTTAAAAGCAATCGTGACAAGCTCATCATTTCTTGTCCGCTACAACACCGCTCCTAAACCAATGGACGAGGCATCTGTAGTGACAGTAATGTCACCCGTAGGATAAAATAGTACATAAACATCTTGTGGCCAAGGAACATTTCAGCTGCTCGAAACAAACTTGTCTCGCATCATTCCAAGTGAATGGGGTATTCTTACGTAGCAACTCGCGAAGAGGCTCGACAAGCACTGCATAATCAGGCACAAACTTGCCGTAATAGCCCACCATGCCCAAGAATGAGCGCAAAGTGCCAATATCTGTTGTTGCTGGCGCAGCGTCGATGGAGTCGATGTTGCTTTGTAAAGGGTGTATCCCCCGTGATTGATACTGTGACCAAGGAAGTCTATTTCTTGTACATTGACACGTATACATGTTTATCTTTCACCGGTGGCTGCTTTCCACCGGCTAACAAATGTTAAACGTTATCGCTCGGCGCAGGACGCGCCTGTATCGGAAGTTTCTAGAACTTTATCGATGCTTCTTTCCATTGCCTGTTTTCATCGACGCTTATGTTATCTGATTGTATGACCGACACGAATTGTCTAGAACTTTCTGGAAGACACGCGGGCATCAGGCATTAATCTAGATTCTTCGATGACTCAGGTATAAAAGCCGACGCGTTTCGCCGCTGATCAGATTTCGACGATCGCCGACTGTGTTCGCCGCTATTATTGTGCTTCGAGTGTAGCTTGCTTTTGTGGGCACAGGTTCGCCCAATAAAGAATCAGTTTCATCATACCCAGTTTTGCGACTGTTTTCTTAAGCGTCACTACTACGTGACGCATTGAAAGTGCATTTGTCATTCAGCTTCAATCCAGACTTTGCAATCAAGTGCAAGACTTGTTTCGCATTCTGAAGTGTTCCTCAGGTGTGATTCCATACACAATGACATCATCAATGTAGCACAAAGTGTTTTTGCAGTTCTGCAAAATAGTGACCATCATTTTCTGAAAGGCAGATGGTGCCGGTGCAAGGCCAAAGCAGATGCGTTTGAATCTGTATAACCCACTATCGTTGATGAAAGTAGTCAATTCTTTGCTTTCAGGACTCAGCAGAACTTGGTGGTAAGCGGCTGCTAAATCAATCTTGGTAAAATACCTTGCACCGGGAAGTTTGTGAAATAGTTCTTCCATGTGCGGCAGCGGAAATTTGTCAACAACAATCGCTTTGTTCGGTTCGCGCGGATCATCACAAATTCTTATCTTGCCATTTTTCTTTGCAACTACTGCAATTGGCGGTACCCATTCAGACGCATCAACCTTTTCTATGACATCATCATGCTCAAGGTGCTGCAGCTCTTCACGTACCGGATCTCGCACCAAAAATGGTATGCGCCGTAACTTAGCAGCGACAGGCGTGGTTCCTTCTCTTATCTTGACCTTATGAACAAAATTTTTTGGCAGACCTAACTTCCCATCAAACAAGTGCGAGAACTGACAAAACAGTTCCTGATCAAGGCCTTGTGACGTTTGCTTAATGTGGGTGCATTGCAATGACATACCGTTGATATGCAGCCACAGTGCTTCGATGGCGTCGATGCCAAGGATGTCAGTGTTCATGATGTAGAAAAGTATCTCGACGTGTCCACCCTGGAAGACGACTGGCGTTATCAAACACCCCTCTGTGCTGATTCTGCGCCTAGAAAAATTGTAAAGTGACGCTGATGTCGGTTGCATGGAAAGGCCTTTCAAACTTGAATACTGACGGTGGACAGAATCGAGACAGCAGAGCCCGTATTTACAAGGAAACGTATGGATACATCTTGCACGAGGACTTGGATGTGTATTCCTGCTTTGCTCGGCCGCGCGAGAAGCAAGACGTTGAGGTCACCGGATGTACTGCAGGTATCGACTTCTCGGACCGCGAGGGCCCGCTCGTCTGGAATGCCGCTCTTACAGACACGCTGAAAATGTCCTCGTTTGCCTCATTTGCTGCATATTTTATTCTTCGCCTTGCAATTCTTGTAATTTGCAAGATGCTGCAAAGACCCGCAACGAAAACAAGACTTGTGCTGCTGCGGTAGCGGTAATTTGGTTTCTGTACAGCATGGAATCTGATGTTTTTCCACCTTTGGAATGCTCGCAGCCGTTGACTGCAGATCAAGCAAGTATTTCGTAGCTTCTTCAATATTGTTCGCAATAGCCAGCGCACGTTCAAGAGTAAGCGAAGTGCCTTCTAGAAGTAGGTGTTCCCGAAGAACATGGTTTCTCGTTTTCGCTAGAAGTTGGTCACGAATGAAATCATCAACTTGCTCACCGAAGTCGCAACTTGCACAACACCGTGATGCCAGCTTGCACAACGCCGTGATGAACGCTGCTGCGGTCTCCCCAGCCAGTTGGACACGCTGTCCGAATCTATGCTGCTCCACGACGACGTTCGTCTTAGAAGTGAAGTAAGCATCCAACGTAGCCACTGCTGCATCGTACTCGTCGCTCGTGCTGCCTTTGTCCTTTTCCTCTGCATGCGGCGTCGACGGTTTCTTTTCCGGCAATACGTAGTACAAGCGTTGGCCTTCAGTACCCAAACAGTGCAGTAGCAAAGCTTTACGACGCGCAGGTGGGTGAGCGTCGCTCTCAGACGCCACGAGATAATTCTTGAACAGGCGGTGGCACTGCGTCCAAGGAATGGCGGGCGTCCCGAGCATCGGCAGGAACTTGGGCAGTTGATGTAAGCTCATTGCTTCCGCTTTCGGTCTCTTCACCCCTCGTCAACGGAACGCGCTGCACAGCCGGACGTGGCACAGGCGCAACGCTAGTTGCGTCCGGGCAGGATCCGTCGTCCTCGGCTGCACAACGGCTCATTGGCAAAGCTTAAAAGCATTCTTGTAGCTCCCTACCATGCGTAGCAGGTCCAGGACGGTTCATTCTCGTCGCCAACTGTTGTATCCACCGTCGTGCCCTACCCGACTACGCCGCAGGCGTCGGAGAAACGCGAAGTGAACCACACCAGCCCGTACCTCGAACAACACTCAGATTTATTAGTCTGTGATGACCATATATACATTCGCATGCTTCAGCTGATGGGATAAGGCGCGTGCCTAGCACCATCTAGGTCATATAAACACAACTGCTGAATACTACAAGGTGATGTCTTTGTTATGAGCTCAAAAAAAGGTTTATTGTATCCATTTATAGGACATTTTGCTTTGTTAAAACCATTTTAAATGCATGGTTGTCTGTGGGAATTACAAGGGAAAATAAAATTGCTTTATTATATTCATTAGTTCATTAAAATGAAGTTAGACCTTACTACCTCATGCAGGGCCCGCAGTGCAAGGATCCAGTAGCTGAGGGCCAGTGCACTGATGGAGCTTGTGAGCCGGGAAATTGCCAACCCAACCAATGTCTTCATGGAGGCCTGTGCCAACCGGATGGTCACTGCCACTGCTTGACCCCCTACCAGGTGCTATGGGCTGAGAGTCTTGCTCAACAATTGCTTTACCAGCAGGGCAGGGCTTCATGCTGTTGTGCGCATCCTTGTGTTCTTTCTGCCCAGACCCATTCTGCCCAGTTTAAAAGCAGTTTTAGAGAGCATGTCGAAGCAAGATTTGCATTCTCTCAGTTTTTCTTTTTTTTTCTTTTTTTTTTTATGGAGTACTTTGGTTTTGCTCCCCTATGCGACAACCCTTGAAGGACAATGACCTACATGTAACTCATGCAGAGTTGCTTCACGTAGTTGATTTTACTTTGGCATGCACTTTTTGTACTCAGTTTAGTCAGTGGGCCTCTTCAATTATACAGTCCCAGATTGTCTGCTAACCATCCACGGCTTTCAGTCTGACCAGTTTTGACAAAAGGGCACGTCACAGTCACTTTATACGCGAGGATTGTCCGAGGCAGTTTGAGGTGTCACCTGCAAGCACCGTGACCAGAAGTCACTCTCTTGGCTGCCGTCGTCTGCTCACACATTCGTAGCTACCCCACCACTACTGGTCAGCAAATTCACTGGTGTGGCCTCCAAGATGGTACAATCTCAAAGGCCACGTCGCCGACTCAACCACAAAGCTTCCATGATTTGGGGCGCGATCTTGTACGCGTTTTAAAATGGAACGGAGGCGTTCCGTTCCATCGAGCCGCACACGATTGGCCAATTTCAACCGCGACGTTCAAATTGACCAATCGTGTGCGGCTCGATGGAACGGAACGCCTCCGTTCCATTTTGGAACGCGTACAAGATCGCGCCCTTGATCACAGCCTGACCTCATAGTACATGTTCACAAAGTGCAGCTTATGTGCGCTCTCCCTCTTTGTGCCACTTAAGAGGAAGCTCTAGCTCGGGCCCAGCTTTGATGCTGCCTATTCAAATACAGTATTTTCCAGTGTATAAGTCACATTTTTTTTCTTAATTTTTTTGTCGAGGCTTCTTATAGAACGTTTCATTTAAAATTTTTTTTTTCTCGGAAGAACTGCCGTGAAAATCGGATTGGATGTGATGGCTACGCGAAGCGTGCTTTGTTGATTTCCTCTGGTAGTTGCTACGGGTTGTGTGCCCGCTACGGAAGTACCGAGTTCTTCTCGTGATCGAGTTGTCGAGTGCCGCGCAAGAAGGACAGAGCAGCAACGCAAGCAGCGGCAGGCGAACTGCGAGTCGACCAAACCCAAAGTCATCACGTCTGCAGATCGCTTTCAGAATACCGCGCGCGCCACTGTGCAAACTACGCAGTTTCTACAAGAGTACAAGCCACCCTGCCTCCCTTCCGCGCTGCCTTCCTGCCCTCGTGTGCGATTCAGCTCATCGTCGCGCACTTTCACTCGCACATACAGTATATGGGGCGCTGGGATGATGTTATCACCCTTGGAGTTTATACGGAACATCGCGGCAATTACGGAGGCAGAAATATGCCTGGAATGTCCAATCATTGCTATCGCAATTATATAGGAATGGCCCTCATACGCTTGTGCGTGACCCGGGTTCACGAAGTGAAACGTCACTGTAATTTTTTTTAAATCACTTATTGAATCAACAGGTGCGTCTTATACACCGGTGCGACATATATACATTTTTCTTTTTTTGGAAAAACTATCGTTTTGAGACGGGTGCGGCTTGTACAAAGGTGCGATTTATGGACGGAAAAATATGTACGTATAAAACGCAGAAATGCTTTTCTGAGATAACCACTGGGCGATTTTAATGAAATTTGTTGCATTTGAGAGAGAAACTTAAATTCTATGGACTTTTAGAAGAGGACTTCCGATTTGGGACCTAAATTTTTTTAATTCAATTTTCAGAAATCGGTAAGTTTTAGGGGGATTGAGGGAGGCGCCGGTCGCCATTGCGCGGGCTTCACCTGTTCTGCCGTCTCGCCAACCCTGCCCGCTCCCAACCGGTTCCAGCGGCGGCACTCCACACGCGGTGGTTTGCGGTGAGGGCGGGGCGCTGACGTCACTACGCGGCCGACAAGCGGTGCCTAGCGCTCGTGCGAGGTCGTACCACACCGAGCCACACTTGCGGAAAGTCGAAGGAGATTGCCCGAGGTCTCGCGAGTTGACCCATTGGTTATTGCCAAAGCGAGTAGCATAGCCACTGGGACTTTTCCTAGCAGCATGTCCCAGCTTGAGCCTGTGCTCTCGTCGCAATGTGCTATAGGCTCCCGTTTCTGTATTTTTTCCCTGGGGTACACTTCCCCGCTGCATGGGCAATTGTGCAGTGCTGGTGCCGATGGTTTAAATAAATGGTTTTCATTATCTCAGGGCATTACAATGTTTTTGCATGCGTCGCTCGGTAGCCCCTTCCTGCCTGAGCTCGCGCGTAGCTTGCTGGAGGCGACGGCTGACGCGGCCCTATGGCTCGCTAAGCTCAAACCCTCGGTGTTTGGTCTCCTGTGAGACACACAGACACCAAGAACCCCCAACCTTAAATCACTGCACATACTCTGGTGAAACATGTCACAAGGTCTATCAGCGCATGCGTCGCGAACAAAAGTTAGTACATGCGACAGTGGCGCCACCGAGGAAATGTCCACACGTTATCCACAACATGCGAGCCGACATTGTCTCTGGGGTTCACCGCTGGCGTCCGGATGGGTAACAGCACCAGCTCTGCAGATTCGATGGCACGACTACAGCACAAGACTCCGGAAACGGTGACGCAGAAATCGGCCCGAGCAAGCGTCGCTCGCGCCGACGCGCCCTGCCGGCGAGAGCCACTGTAGCCGTTGGTGACTGCCGGCTCCTTTCCCAGACACCAAAATCGCTGCGCCGAACTGGCCACAGGCATCTGCATCGCCTGGGGTAGCTCGATTGTAGTCAGGGGCAGCAGCGCTGACGATGTGCAGGTAACAGCAAACCAGGGGTGACTCCGCTCACGCTGTGTACACTCCACGCACTCGACAAACACTAAAGTAGTGCAAGGGAGAGGAATTCGGCATACGCATCGCCCACGTGGTACGATGTTCAATTCCGGCTAGCGAAATTTCGGAAGGAATTTCAGATGCTAAGTTCACGTGAACAAAGCTTGCTTTCTTGAGTCGAACGAGTAATTTCAATTCGTACAAGGCTAACTAGAATGAGGGAAGCAAAGTGCGACACCTCAACACCACGGTCCACCAGGTTGTGTCCCTCAACGTGCGACAGGCGGCTTTGTTAAGCCTTAGGCCTAATGCGTCGCTACTTTGACAACAACCAGATTCCAAAAAAAAACATCCCCCAAAATGGGCACAACTGGCAGCTGCGAGGAGACGTTAGCTCTGTGAGGTGGTCCTACCCCGCTCGGTGCACACAGCATCCGAGTTGACGGCGCCCACCGTCCCAGACGGTGTCGGAGCGCCCGGTGCCAGGCTGCAATACCAGTCAGCCCGTAGCGGCACCCATGGCCCGCGGCCACCCGGCTCCCTGAGCCGCGACTTCCGAAGTCAAAGAGATGCGAGAAGCTATTTACATAAGAAATTCGGACCACCCACGAGGCTTCCGTACTCACTCGCTTTAGGCTTGCCAATGCTCCGTGGGCGCTAGGCCTCGCTCTCCCAGGATGCAGACCCTGTGGCTCTCGTACCGACGAGTGTACTCCAACGAAACACTCGCGAAAAGGCTTAGCATGTTGAAAAGTTCAAACACGCTACAGCAACCGTCGCCTCGCTCAAGAAAGCACGCCGCCGACACTAGCGATCAAAATCCACGCTAGGACTACGCTTCGGTTGAAACAAATGTACACTAGCGATCAAAATCCACGCTAGGACTATGCTTCGGTTGAAACAAATGTTGTCTCAGACCGAGCAAAACTGTTAAAATTATCGTCCGATGCCCCAAGAGGTCCACGTTGGGCAGCCAGATGTGGGGTCTCACATGCACTCTTGGGACAAAGGAACGACAACACAGTAGTACGAACAATCAAAAGGGCATTTATTGCACCTTTCATACACTAATACACGATAGCCGAATTACTATGCATAAAGCATTCACATGGGCACACGACAAGTCGAGGAAGTACGACTCACTGCGACCGGATAGCGAGCAAATATGTTCTCCCCATGCTATGACACCATGGCCTAGTCGTTCATGTGTACGGTCACACCAACGGTGGCGCGTTCAAACTATCTGTGTTCATCCATACCGGGGCCCTGCTCCCAGCCACGCGAGACGGTCTCGCGAAGCGTGGATCAGCGCACGCGCGTGACATCCGCATCGCTCTCCAATCCCAACCCCAAGAGGCAGCGCCCTTGACCTTTTTTTTTCTTAAGTCGCCCCGCCGTTCAGTGGCATTAGCATCGCGACACTCACGCCATCTCTCGCAACGCGCCGCAAGCACTACGACTGCCTCCGGCGCTTAGCCACGCGGAGAAGCCGGACTACAGGAGACGCGAGCTATGCGGACAAAACAACATCAGGGGACGCACGAGAGTCGCGCATCCCCACATCCCCCCAACCTTAAATCACTACACATACTCCGGCGAAACATGTCACACTGTCTAACAACGCCCGCGTCGCGAACAAAAGTTAGTACATGTGACAGTGGCTGCGCCGAGGAAATGTCCACACGTTATCCACAACATGCGAGCCGACATTGTCTCTGGGTTTCACCGCTGGCGTCCGTTGGTCACAGCACCACCTCTGCAGATTCGATGGCACGAACTCCGGAAACGTCGACGCAGAAGTCGGCATGCGCGTGACATCCGCATCGCTCGCCGATCCCAACCCCAAGAGGCTGCGTCTTCGACCTTTTTTCTCCCAAGTCGCCCCGCCGTTCGGTGGCATTAGCACCGCGACACTCGCACCATCTCTCGCAACGCGCCGCAACCACTACGACCGCCTCCGGCGCTTAGCCACGATGAGAAGCCGGACTACAGGAGACGTGAGCTATGTCGACAAAACGTCAGGGGATGCGCGAGAGTCGCGCATCCCCACAATACTTATACAGGCACAAGTCGAATGCATAGGCTTATACTTTAGGCTAGATGGCTGCAATGAAGTATTCATTTATCGATGTTTAAAGATCGTACATTGTGCCTTGCTCTTGCTTTTCACTTATTAAAAATAATAAATTCTGTGTTGTGCTGTTACGTGCCAGAACCACGATTTGATTATTAGGCGTAGTAAGGGACTTCCCAATAATTTTGCCCACCTGGGATTTCTCAACGTGCACCTAAATCTAAGTACACAAGCGTTTTTTTATTTTACCCCGTTTGAAATTCGACAGTCACGGCCGTGATCGAAATCGCAACCTCGATGTTGCTTTTATTGCGATTGCAATTATATGGACACTTCAACTGGATTTCTGCCGTCGCCGTCGTCGTGAGGTTCCATATAGATTCCAAGGGCAATAAAATCGTCGCCGCGCACCGTATGCGCAAGCGAAAGCGCGCGGGGGACGCGCACTATCACGGAAGGCAACCCCCCCCCCCCGCGCGCTATCATGGAGAGCGAGCGCTCGGCAAAAAGCAAACGTGACCGTCGCGCGAAAGACCATGGGGGCATGGGAGGGAGGCAGGGCGGGCGCTGTTCTCCGGCAGCAAAGGCGTATCTTGCCACTCAATCTCCCACACGAAAGCAACAAAGCGGGAAGAGGGGGGAGGGGGGGGGGCAGCTTTTCCTCTGCCAACAACTTCTCCTTTGCGCTTTGCCCGGGGATGCGGGTCGTCCACACGGCTCTGACCTTTGTATGCGCTGTGCATTCGCCGCTCAGTTCCCTTTGAAGCGATAGACCACACGAACCTTGCCCGCTGCGGCGGCTGCGATTGCTGCCAGCGTTTTGTCAGTCGTTGGCTGTGGTCATTCAGTGTGATCTATTCATGTTTGCTTGTGCGCGCTGACACCACGAATTTTAATTCAGTTAGTAAGCCAATGTCTCTAAGTTTATGCAGCCGATAAAACTACTATCCCTACTCTGAATAGGTCTCTACTAATTTGCTATCGCAATCGATGCTTCGCCTTTCCGGCGAAACTGCGACATTTTTGTCTCTGCTAATATAAGACTATCTTTGGCCACGTGCTCTTAATAATTTTTACCTTTCACACGCACAATTTGTATCTCGATGAATAAAGTACCTTCAGTTATTTATTGGTAATGCTGCCGTATTTATTCACCTTGTCTTGTCCTATATCTTTTCACGGCATTACGCAGCTATAGTTTCACAGTCAAAATGTGTGTCATTAATTTTTGAAGGACAACCTCTAAAACGTGCCTTGAAGGCACACTAAAGGCAAATACTAAGTCGACGTGAACTGGTAAATACCATTCCAGAAACCTCGCAACGCTTGTTTCCTGCAAAGCAAAGACTTACTTTACGAGAAAATTACATGTGAAGGGCCCGAATACTTTCATGGCAATTCAAATCTCCCACCACGCCAAGCGGGAAGTGGTGACATTGCGTACGCCATCACCGCCCTTTGCTGCCGTCGGTGAGTAAAACTGCACCCGACAGATGGCGGTACGATGCGCCACTGCAGCTGCTTTTGGTTAGGTGGCGAGGACCATTCGGGCACCCTGCGACATCACATGGAAGTGGCATTCTCTGCCACTTGCAGTTTGTGTGAGTTTTGCGAGCCAGCAAAACCAGCGCAGCACCACGCAATAAAGCAATTACTAGCACGGGCGGCGCAGAGTCAAGCGAAAGCGAGAACTTTAGACCGCTTGCGCCGTTGTCAACAGTGTAATGTCAATGAGTTCTTTTTTCTAAAGATCAAATAGAACTGATCAACCAGCATTTTCTTTTTCTTATAATACAATACAATGATGTTTTTTTAAAGAGTGCTTGAGTACTAGTGACAGAATTTAAGTGAGGAGTGCCTTCGTCATCGGGCAAGTACTTGAATGTCCCGAGGGAGTCTCTAGTGGTGTCCTGCATTTACCTCAATTTCTCGATTACTAAGGCTCTGTTCACGATAATATTGACACCTTAGAGATACTGAAGTGCCATTCCATCACTTTAGCTTGACTTAGTATTTGCCTTCAGTGTCCCTTTAAGTATACACCATATGCATCTACTTAGTTTTAAAAACAAATTGTGTGAGATAAACAAAAGCATGGCAAAAACGACTAGTTATCTGCTAGGCTCGAAACTTATTCTAGTATTGCTTTACTATAAGCGTATCACCTCTGTTTTTAAGGTTATATGTAAATATTGCAATGCAAGTAGTCCAAACTTCAAGAATGAAAACTTTTTACATTGTCAGCGAGTGCAGAACCTAATTTCCCGCAGTCTGTCGTAGCGTGACTTTACGTGTTCCGACACAGTATGGCAGCACAACCGGATGTGTCACCACCCTGTGTGGAGAAGCGTGGCATCAAGGCACTGTACGATTCTGATAATGGCCAATAGATGTAGAATTAAACTTTTTCATAATATGTATCTGCTTACTACACAATGAAAGTGACAAAGTGTATTTCAAGCTCTTATCGTCCCCAGTACGTCCTTGCAAGGATGTTTTCAGGACATTTCATTGTCCTCAGAAAATAACTGAAAACACGTTTCTCGATTGGTCCAGCAGATGTCGTCCTCATTACATCCTAAAACATTGCAAAAAGTGCAAGGAAGGACGTTTGTGCCATTTGAGGACGTCCTCAGAAAATCCAATGTTGTCTTGGCAGATATTTTTGTTTTGGTGTGTGGGAATCCTCGGGTCCCATAACCGCCGCACGGGCGAACGTCGCGTCAAGCGCATGCATGCCAGGGAGAGTTGGGAGAGGGGAAACTTTCCTTCCGCGGGCGGCGCGCGGGTATCGCAAGCGCTATCAGCGCCACCGGGTGGGTCACGTGAGATCCCGCTGATATCGCCCGGGTGTCTTTGGTTTCCAGCAAGCGGCGATGGCGGAAGTCTCTCCCGTATTCCCGCACGTAGTTAGTCAACCGCGTTCCTGCCGCGGCAAACGCCGCGGCCCCTCCATATTCCCCAGTTGGTAAGTCGGAAGCCCTTCTTTACCTAGTGTATTATTCTCTTCGAGGGAACCGTCAGCGATGTCAACTATAGCTAGCTGGCCTGCTCGAAGTGTTAGTTGCAGTCGTAATAAATGCTTTCCGAGTGTACACGTGGTTGTCGTCTTTTGTTTCCTCGAGCTTGTACCGGACCGCGGTTGAAGCGCAGGCATGCGCCAACCGCGGGGCTCGGTGTGTCGAGGCAGAGGGCCGTCGGCAATCCCCACATATCCCGACATTTTGGCGTTCCCAACGTGGGGCAAGCTCTTGGAAAACGGGACGACGATCGGTTCGGATGCGAGGAAGCCTGAAGGCTTTGTCCGGACCGGCGTTGAGCCTCAACCGAAGGCGTGATTGCTAGCTAGATTGGGCATGTGCTTTCTTGAGTGTGAGTTAACGCTGCACTAGTGTCACCGAACTCGTGTAGACGCTGAGATTTGCAGCGAGTTTTCTCTTAAGAGTACGCCCGAAGCGAGTGAGTGCAGCAGCCGACGCGGTGGTCGATTTTCCCTGTACATATCTAAATAGCCTTCTTTCTGTATCTTTGGCTCTGGGAGCTGGGCGCCGGAAACGCTGGCTAGGACGTCAGCGGGGCGCAGTCCCAGGAGTCTGCTCGGAAGCTGCGTGTTGAGCAGCGAGCGGGGACCACTTAGCTAGGCCTGCATCTCCTCGCGGCGGCTCATTGGAACCCTTTATGGGTCTTTTCTGGCATTGGTATCCGTCATGGGCGCGATTAGGCCTAAGGCTCTGCAGAGCTGCCGGTCGCATGTTCGAAGACGACCATGCCGTGACATTTAGCGGGTGCAACCGGATTCGCTAGTTCTACTATACTCGCCCGAGCGGAGAAACCTCGTTCGAAATAGAAAGCTTATTTTGTTCAGTTGAACTCAATATTTTGCGGGCGGAATAACCGAAATCTCGGGGGACCAGAGAGCGTTTTGTTCATACGAGCATCGCCCACTTTCGCGCTGTATCGGACCGGAAAAATTCGGTCGAAGCGAATAACTTCATTCAAACGAACTGGATTGTTTTTTTTTTTTTCTCGTTGCCGCATAAAGCTATGCGGTAGACGGGTGGTTCAGCATCGTGTCAGATGGCCGACGCTGCGGCGGCCTCTACTGCCTTAATTCTAAGTGTTTGTGGAGTGCATTTGAGCGACTTTGCAGAACGAGTGAAGCCGCCTCGACTTGCTATTGCTGCCATGGTCCACGTCCCTACCTGCTGTCTCGGCCCCTCCCTGTTCGCGGCCCGATGCAGCAGCACATGGCAGCCACAATGAGGGAGGCCCACCATCATACACTCCCACGAGGATGCGTCCGTGCGAGGTTCATCGAGCCGGCGCGCGCGCCGCTTCGAGAAAGTCCTGACCCGCTGTTCCCGGGTGGACATTGCGGCGCGCATCTTGAGGGCAAGCCATCTTCAGCCCCCGTCATCGTCAACCACTGTGACGGCTGCCACATGTGGGCGGCCGCCACACAAGACTGTGCTGCCTATCAACGTGGATTCGGACATTTCCTGCTGGAGTTTACCATCGCATCTGCATGGATACTTGGTCAATGCCGTCGTTCCAGCGACTTCTCCGCCGTAGGGCAACATTTAAGGGTGGAGGGATGTGGGAATCCTCGGGTCCCATAACCGCCGCACGGGCGAACGTCGCGTCAAGCGCATGTGTGCCAGGGAGAGTTGGGAGAGGGGAAACTTTCCTTCCACGGGCGGCGCGCGGGAATCGCAAGCGCTATCAGCGCCACCGGGTGGGTCACGTGAGATCCCGCTGATATCGCCCGGGTCTCTTTGGTCCCCAGCAATTGGCGATGGCGGAAGTCTCCGCCGCTGCTCCCGTATTCCCGCACGTGGTTAGTCAACCCCGTTCTTGCCGCGGCAAACGCCGCGGCCCCTCCGTATTCCCCAGTTGGTAAGTCGGAAGCCCTTCTTTACCTAGTGTATTATTCTCTTCGAGGGAACCCTCAGCGGCGTCAACTATAGCTAGCTGGCCTGCTCGAAGTGTTAGTTGCAGTCGTAATAAATGCTTTCCGAGTGTACACATGGTTGTCGTCTATTGTTTCCTCGAGCTTGTACCGGACCGCGGTTGATGCGCAGACATGCGCCAACCGCGGGGCTCGGTGTGTCGAGGCAGAGGGCCGTTTGCATCCCCCCATATCCCGACAGGTGCATGTTACTGTTTCGTATCAGATGGCAATTGAGATGCACTGGAATGTGTACAGTGCTATTTTGAACGTGAGTACTGGGCAGAAGAATAGGGAATCCTTTTTTGTGCATAAACACAACATTGTGCTAGAGAAGCTATAATATTAGAAGCAGAGTGCAGGAAAGTCTTTCTTTTTTCAACACAGTAATATCAAAACATTCAGATGCTTTTTGAATAAAATGATTGCCGGGGATTTTTGTGTAGTTTACTTAAATGAAACTTTGGATACACGAAACACATTTTTCTGTCCCGTCGTGTTCGGTTTAAACGGAGTCAACTGTATTCTAAGTTTAAAATGCGAACTGGAAGCCCAGTCTTTTGTGTGTATAACCATATTGGCCCCTCTACTCTCAGTTACAATGATAAACCGAGTCATGGCTCCGCTGAGCAGCCATCATGCAAACAGTGCAAAGGTGTTTACTTGTGCAGGCACGCGTGAATGTGGTGTGCTGCTTGTGCACAACAGTAATAATGAATGAAATGATTACTAACCTCCTTGTAGGAAGTGAGTCCAGATTGATTCGTAACAGCTGAATGGCCACCTGGTTCTGTGCTGCTGTGGAAGGATAAGTGAACCACCTCCCACAAAGGCAATGGGTTAATTAATTGTGCCACAATCTCCATACAGCCATCACCATACATTGCAGTGCATCACCAGTTTAAAACTTGGATTCCATTCTGACAGTTAATTTTTAGGGTGCGTACTGTAAGTGTCACTGTATTGCCAGGGATGCTCGAGGAGTTTCAATTTGGGCACCTTTCACTGTCGCACTTCACTGGGTCAGTTAAAGTTTGTGGGACCTGTCTTCTATAAGCGGAGTTCTTCTTTGTGAGGAGCCTCCACCACACCTGTGGGTGTCACCTTCCTTTGTACTGTGTCCAAATGAATTTTACTGTCTTCTTCCTGACAGGGCAACCGTTGTGAACTGGTCGAGGCGTGCACAGCCTGTGAATCGGGCGAGAGCTGTGTGCCGCTGGCAGATGGCTTCCAGTGTGGCTGCCTGGGCGATGGCTCGTGTGCTTTTGAGGGCCTGCCCCTTGCCTGGCCCCTAGGGGGCGCTGCTGTGCTGCTGTTCTTTCTCTTGCTGGCATTTGCGTGCTGTTGCCGGCAGTGCTGCCACCATCGCCACCAACGTGGCAACCATCAGTGCAGCAACACCGTGACTGCCAAGAATTACGGTCTGGCTACAACCAACATCCGGCCAAAGGTGTGTGTTTAATTCAGGGCATACACCTCTGCAGAAAACTAGAAACACTGCTTTTGGGAAAGGCAGGGAATCTTTGCCTCACTTGCCCGTAACACCGGCCTGCACACCAGCACAACATGGCTGGCCAACCTTATGCAGGAAAAATGTGGCTTCCGCACTGTACACTTGCTGGGAACCGAATTGGTCAATATTGGCGTGATCTCAGATGACCATAGCGCTCACCTCCCCTGACTGCCCTACAACAAAAAGTAGAGGTGTGTGAAGTCTAAAATTTCAAATAACATCGAATATTCAATTTTTAATATTCCTATTTGATTTAAAAACTAGGCATTAAAACATGTTGAAATATTCTGTAGGATACGGATGCTCGCAACAGATTGAATATACTGCTGGCTGTGTGAAAGCAGACACAGTTCCTAACAGTTGTTTCTATCTAATCTAAGTTTACAGTTGAGCCCACTTATAACGATACTGGTTTTAACAATATATGGATTATAACAATGAGGAGCTGCTGCACCGTCAACTTTTGTATGTTTTCTATGGTGAAATAACTCGCTTACTACAATGCCCCCATGCCGCATTATCGGTTGTAACGATGAAGTCTGCCCAGTAGGTGTCCGTGTCGAAAGGGAATGGAATGCGAACTCCTTGTAAACAAAACAGAAAAAAAAGAAATTTGAGCCGTTGCATGCCACTGTGCGCTATTTTCCATGCTTCTCCGCATCGCCAGCCTCGCGCACCTCTGTCCCCTTGCCCTTCCACCCCTCCGAACACGAAAGGGCTGCGCCCATAGCTCTGCGCCGCGCCACTCTCTGATACGCGAATAGACCGTGCTAACTGTGCTGATAGCTAGGCTGGCCGAGCGCCGCAAATTTGCTATGCAATAGAGCCAAAATGGCGTTATCATCCACCGAAACGAAGCAACGGAGTTTGCGTCGCCATACTCATCAATGAAAATCGTACGGGAATAACGGCAACGCCAGGACGCTTCCGGCCTATTTGTGCCTTTAAAGCCTTTATTTTTGCGTTTTCCGTCGCGAATAGCACCGCGTTGACCGTGTGCCTTCGTGACTGCGTAGTCGTCCCATGACCGCGTCAATAGCGGCCGCGATTTTATCCGCTGTGGTTGCGGTGAACAGTACTTTCGTTTTGACTCGATATGCGCATCGGCCGCATGCCTTCCTAACTGAGTAGTCGCCATACATGATCACGTCGATAGCGACTGCCGTTTCGTCCGCAGTTGCAGCAAACGGTAGTTTCGTTTTGACTCTGTGCGTGCGTCAGCCGCGCACCTTCAGAACCACAAGGTCGCCGTCGATGATCGTGTCGACAGCAGCTGCAGCAATCAGTAGTTTCGTTTTTACTCAGTACAAATCTGTCCTGGATGAAGAGCACCGTCTACATCGCGATGGGCGGCGACCTGGTGAAAAAATAATGGAATTTGCACGCGGTAGCGAAAAGCGTGTCTCACATGAAGACGCACGCCGCGGCCGTGCTGTGAAAAGTCGCAAGGCCTTCGCCGCTGCGAGTGCTAATCAGTCGCGAGATAAAGAGAATTGCAGCTTCGCATTGCATTTTTGCAAAACAGAAACAGGATTCTGCTGATTCATTCAGTAAATAAAAGCCTGTTGACGTAGAAAAGCATTTGTTTATTGTTTTCTTTATACCCTCGATAATTTGACATACGGTTATTCGGACGTTTTTTCGCTCCCATAAAATCCGAATTAACGAGGTTTTACTATAGCAGTGCCATTCTTGAACGCCGACAGCCGTGACTTGTTACACGCTATCAGAGCTCGCAGGAAGCAGAGTTAAAAAGTTAAACGAGTCAACACAATCAGCAGCCAGATGGAGGAAGGTGGTGAGGAGGGGCACTGGCCTCCCTGCCATTATAGCTTTCTCACAACCGTTTTTTTTTTTTTTTTTTCATGCAACCCGGTTATAACAATTATCGGTTATAACAATGGAATTTTCATGGCACTTGAATATTGTTATAAGGGGGTTCAACTCTATGTCTGGATTTTGTGCTGAATTTTGCGATGATTTCATGCTGCTGGCAAAATTTAGTGTGTTAAGCGTGCGCAGCCACTAGAGGTCTAAGCTATGCAAGCCAGCCTCTCAATTCAAAGGGCACAGGTTTGCGAACAGCAAGGGTGCGCTTGGAGTGCGACGAAAGGGAATGGGGGCGACTGCGGGAAAGAATCCAACTGCAATAAAAATGCTGTTTCCAGGAGTATAGGTTCAGTGAGCCGATCCTTCACTGCCTGTTCATGCAGCCTCGGGGTGCAATATACCAGTTCCTTGCCGCATTCCCATATCGCATGCCTCTTACTACAATAAACGATAGATCCAAGGCAGCAATTCACGCCCAAGTGAGACCCAGGACTTGTAAAACGGATCTCGCAGGCGATGGCCGTTCTGCAATGGGCATTACCAGGATGCCTGCATGTATGGTGGTATGCTAGAAGGCACTATTCAAAACAAGAATGCATGCATTACACATGCTCACTTGGAGTATATAATCAGAATATTTTCTTCATGCAATCGGAGGTGTTTTCTCCCTTATTCCTGTAATATAATGTAGTATGCCTCGCATTATATTGGTGGCTGCAATATTGACCCTTTTCGCGGCGATCCTGTGGGCGCTGCCATGTTTGATCACGTGGTGACGCGTCCATTGCTTGCCTCAACTGCCTCCGTTGCCTCCTTGTTTACAATAGAAGTGTATAACGCCGGCGCAGCTTAGAAAACCTCTGTTTTCGGAGATATCGTAGACGGTGACTAGGTGGACAACACGAAGCTTTGATCACAGCTTCAGAGAACATGCAAAATCGCTTTCGGAGCTGATTAAGCTATGTCCAAACGGTGCGAGCAGCGTATATGGTGCTTGTTCTAAAAGCGAGGCTAAATATGTATTCCAAGCTATCCAAACATTCCGCCAAATGGGATTTACTGCGCCATCCTGATACAATTGACGAAAATTGCGCCTAACTGCGCCAAACAGTCTCGGATTTGGCGGTGTCTATCACCGACAATTGCACCAACGGGGAATTAAAACGTGCAACGCGATGATAGGGCTAGCCTTAGTTGCAAACAGGAGACGAAACAGCACTAGCGTGTGCGTCCCGATTAAGGGGGGACGCGGCTTTCGCATCGCGAAAAATGGCTAAAAAATCTATTTTTTGAAAACCACATTTTCAATTTCTGTAACTCTTATTTTATCTGATTCTGAAATATCATCGCTGAAAACCAAGTAGATGTGCTCTAAAGAAATTGTTGTATCAGCCAAGGCGGCGAAAAATTTTGCGGAAGTCGCAAAAAAACGGCGTTTTTCAAGCCACGATATCTCCGGAACGGCGCAGCCGAGGGCCGCCATCTTGGACTCGTTGGAAAGCGTATTTCTCCGTCTTCAAATTTGCCGCTTCAGCTATCTCCTCCATACAGAAACAAGCACACAAAAAGCAAATGATTGAAGGTCGTGCCGGAGCCACCGATTGCCCGCACCCGCCACGTGACTCCAGCGCGGTTCGCCATTGGTCCGGTGCTCGCTTCGCGATGGCGTCGTCTGTACCGCTTGTTGCGGTCTCTTTGCGAGCTCAGGGCAGTTTCCGTAATCTCGACTAGTATTAGAGCGGGCGCTACGTGGACATCGCAGTAGCGTGGCCGATCCCGCTTTTTGTAGACGTCTCAGACCCGCGGCTAAGCATTCGGAGCATCGGCGACGCGGATTCGCGACCTAGCTTCGGGCACGGAATCCTCGGTCACGCGGCTAAGCCTTTCGCGCGTAGGCGTCTCCGACTCGGCGATCAAGCACTTCGCGCGCGGGCTTCTCGGATCCTTGCATAAGCAGTTCGTGCATCGGCGCCTCCGAATGCGCGACTAAGGACATCGAGCGTCGACTCCTCGAGCCGGCGGCTACGTATTTCGCGCGTCGGCACATCGCTCAGCGAGTCTCGACTCCTCGGACCCGCGGCTAGGCACTTCGCGCGTCGGCACCTTGGAAGGCGCGACTAAGCTAATCGAGCGTCGCCTCCTCAAGCCCGCGGCTAGGCACGTCGGCACATCGCTCATTGAGTGTCGACTCGTCGGACCCACGGCTAGGCACTTTGCGCGTTGGCACCTCGAGCGTCGACTCCTCAAGCCCGCGGCTAGGCATTTCGCGCGTCGGCACATTGCTCATCGAGTGTCAACACCTTGAGCGTTTATTCCTCGGACCCGCGGCTAGGCATTTCACGCGTCGGCCCGTCCGACTGCGCGATTGAGCTTACCGAGCGTCTATTATTTGGACCCGCGACCAGGCATTTCGCGCGTCGGCACCTCGTACCCGCGACTTAGCACATCGTGTGCTGACTCTATTATCGTAATGCCACGATATCTCGTAACAATACCTATCTACCACCCCTTCATAAAGAGAACCTCATCATGAGCTCTGCTCACTAGACCACTTGGGCTGGCACAGAAACGTGGCTGCAGGAGTGAGGCGTCATACAAAAGTACAGGCTGGAAAGCACCTAGCAGCTGCATTGCTGCCTATCTATCAGTGACTCTCCTAACCTCCATGTCAATGGAAGATGATTCAGAAGGCTGCTGACAGCCTTCATTCAGTAACATGGTCGATTCTACCAAAAGAAAACAATGCCTCACTGACTGCACTAGAGACTGCTATCAATGAGGCAGTCTGCAGGTACAATACTAGAACTACTGTATATTTATGCCCACATAGTTCTGCACCTCACTTGGTTTGAAACCCAGGCACCATGCTCTTTGTACAGCAGCAGTAAAGAATGCCATACAAACATGAAAAACGCAGAACAAAGGCACAGCAGCCCAGAGGCCACATGATGCGGGAACGGTCCCACATTTGCGACGCAACAGCGGTGCTACCAATGCATTGGGTACTATGGGAGCTTAACAGCCGGGAAGACGCAGCGCCTGGGAACGTAACAGCGGGGTTCTACTGTCGCTTATTTGAAGCGCAGCATGACATGTGATTATAATAACTGCATGCCGCCAATGTGTCCATCATTTCTGTTTATGGATATACGGAATGACATCTGGGAAAACTAGCAATATATGACACGATATCAATTTGTGTGTGTGTGTATGTCGCATGTACACTCGTTTTTTTGAAATACTTCAGGATGTGAAAAATCAGCTGCTCCAAGCTGCTCCCAAATGCCAAATTGCCTGCTCCAAAGTGCTCCAAAATGAAATTTCTGATGCTCCAAAAATTGCTCCAAATCAGAAGTCCGCTGTAGCATCACTGGATAACGTGCTCGAAACTTACTATGACAGGAAGCGGCGCTACTCCCTTTGTCATTGTTTAACGAGTGGTACTCACTCTTGTCGACGTTCTGGCGATGAAGCCCTTTCTTCGAAGGTTAGCGATACAAGGCTGGCGGATGATCAAATTTCTGTATCCTCGAGAAAAGCTGTACAGCACGAAGTGCCGGTAACACGTTCGGACAGTTGCAGCAGCGGTCCGCGAACTTGGCCACACAGACTCATTCTATTCCTTAACCCTTTGAGGGTCGAATTGTTTTGCCAAATGCGACCCCCCAGGGTCGATTTTTTTATTGCTGATTTAAATTCTTCGAAAGAATCTATTTCGGAAAAATATGGTCGTAATTTTTTTAAAGTGACAGTAAAGTGAGGAAAAAATCGTTTGTGTTCTAAAATACACAATGTCTATTCGTGAATAAGAAGATAAGCGCGCTGAAAAATGGTTGTGTGCACGTCCAGAAACCGAAACAAGTGAGAAGCCTTCGTCTTATTGCCAACAAGGGGCTATAGAGCTTTTGAGGTCTCCAAAAAAGGAACCGCAAAAACGGCAGCATCGTTTGTGTATGTAGGCGGCTGCCTGGGAACAGGTGTAATCGCGCCGCGGTGGGCGATAAACGATCGAGTAACAAGCGGTCACCCTTTGAGAGATTTGAAACCAGATAGCCATCAGTTTAGTGCAACAAGCGGGATCCGCCGCAGGAGAAAACCGTTGCCGCCGGTGCCGAGCGCGCGCGCGCGCGCGCCCGGATGCGCAAGCGAGAGCTGACGCGCCGTTGCCGTAAAAAAAAAAAAAAAAAAAAAAAAAAAAAAAAAAAAAACACGGAGAGCCATTGGCGCAAGTAAACATTCCACGTCGTCCCGTCGAGTGGAGTGGCAGCACATACCAAGCGAAAGAAATGATAGAAAGAAGAGCGGTGTTCTGTGGAAGAGCGCACTTGCCGCCGCCGCGCGCGCGCGCCGGGATGCGCGAGCGGTAGCTGACGCGCCGTTGCCATAAAAAAAAAAAAAAAAAAGGCAGTGGCGCAAGTAAAAATTCCACGTGTTCCCGTCAAGTGGCAGCACATACCAAGCGCAAGAAATAATCGAAAGAATCGTGCACTTCGCCGCCGCGCGCGCGCGCGTGCGCCCGGATACGCGAGCGATAGCCCGCGCGCCGTTGCAAAAAAAAAAAAACGGAGAGGCATTGGCGCAAGTAAAAAATTCCACGTGTTTCCGTCGAGTGGCAGCACATGCCAAGCAAAAGAAATGATCGAAAGAGGCGCGCTTTTTAAATGTACAAGCGATATCGTACATGTACGCCATTGACCATTTTGAGGGTGTTCGCGGAGGTCGTACATGTACGATATTGACCCTGAAAGGGTTAACATGCCAGTCACGATTTTTGCAGCCAACTACTGCACACCACTTCAATCCACATGATTCAGTCTAGCATGATTGGAGCACAGTGTGTTAGCGAAAACTCAGTTGCATTTCGGACAGCTGATCGCACAGAAGCAAGGTAGAAGCAGTAATGGTTTCGTATTCGTGTGCGATCGCTGAGGAGACGTATGGCGCGCCGCCGTGAGCGCCATCTCGTTTCTCAAACTGCTCCGCGAAAAGGGTCAATATTCTTGCAAATGCAGTACTTTTGACAACAATCAGTCCGTCAGATGTCTCACACTGAAGAACAACAGAAGGGGCTGCTGCACAAGCTGTTCTTGCACGTGGCACAAAACTTAAAAACAGAAAAGACAATTTTTTGCAGTTCTTTTCTAAGCAAACGGTAAAACACCACTTGGTTTTGGTTGGGTTTGAGCACATCTTTTGCTTTGCTAATTTGTTACTCTTGCAGCGCCACCCCAATCCTGAGCTTGTTGCTTGACAGCAAATGCGATGAGTAACGGCTGGCACAGGGTCAAATGCCTCTGAGTTTACGGGCATTTGATACCGTATAACAAAGTGCAGGTTGGCCACAATGAACAGCCAGTGAGAATAACTCAATCTTCCAAGTTAACACGAGCCAAATACATACACAATCTTTTAGTGTAATGGCTTACTAGGTAAGTATTTGTATTTACTTCATATTTGAAAATTTTGGTATTTGTACGCTCCAAAGAGATTTCACTTTCCCTGGCTTCATTGTCTCTTGGCTACAGCCCTAATTTCACCAGATCCAAACCATTTGACAGACGTTCTCTATGGCAGGACACACCTTCCTATGCTCTAACAAAATAAAATCTATCAAATTGTGTCACTTCCTAAGAAGTACAGCAGCATTGCTTGCCAGTTTCTCCAGGCATCTTTACAATCTTTAGAAGTACTTGGAATTCATCCAGGACACAACGGAAGACCTTGCCTGCATTTATGGAATGAGTATACACTCGAACCTTGTTATAATGAAGTTGAAGAGAAAGCCAAAATTACTTTGTTATATGCATTACTTCGTTATACCAACCATTGCCCTTTAGTGCAGTACAGTGCAGACCACACATAACGATACCACATATAACGATATATCGGTTATAACGATGAGTCGACCAAAGAGTATCAACTTATGCATTCGGGCTATGAGAAAAAAACACATATATGTTATTTTCTCCCAACGATATGTTGTTCACCGCATATCGGATATAACGATTGAAATTTTGCTTCTGAGCGGCGTTTTTTATGCAGAATAATCGTGAAATTTGCGTTCCTTAGTTGCCCTTAACCGAGACAGGGCAAAAAGTTTGCGTACGCGAGTTCGTATTTGCCGCCATTAACGCGCAGCGCATCCCGCCCGCGCGCCGATTGCGAAAGCCACGGAGAGCATCGCAAGCTGGTGCAGCATGCACAAGGTGGCGCCAGCTGCTTCGGGCCCGCGTCGGCCATACGAGCGTCCATGGAAGAGTAGGGGGCGGAAGAAAGCGACAAGCAAGGGGCGCCTGCGCTTCCTCCCGCTCTCTCTCTCTCAACGAGCAGGTGCACCGCTTGAGACGAAACTGCAAATTGTGCAAGACTCGAAGAAGTACGAGCTCACGCAGGGGATGATATCGACGATTATGAAGACCGGGAGCGCCATGATCATGAAGGCTAGACGCAGTGGCCATGCAGATCAAAGGAAAAGGCGGGCTTTGTGCGCCAGGACGAATCCTTCATGGGTGAAACTAACTGGGTGGAAGCCGCTCACATTAAGAGTTTTAGATTAGGGGGCCCCAGTGCTTGCGTCCCCCTAATCTAAAACTCTCTATTATCGAACTCTGGGAGCACATCGCTACTGACGATGTAATAGGTGGTTCTTCAAGGGAGGAGTTCCCGAGTGCAGATAGTGCTGCCTCATTCTGCAAAGAGATCTCTGACGGGGCGATCTTAGTCTCTAAGGACGGCGGCGTTGTGCGACGGAGGCGACGACAGCAGCAGCATTGACGACGAGATTAACAATGGCCCATCTTTGACACCGACCTGATGTTCAACCAAAGTGCAACGTCGTCAATCAAGTCGCTCATTGAATTCATGCACGCTAAATTACAGCCGCCAGTGTTCGCGCAGTAGATGGTGGTTGTGAATCTGAAACTTCCGCCGAAGCAAGTTCATATTTTTGTTTCAGCGCGCCTAATGATTGAGACGCTATTTAGAGGTATACATAAAAGTTTTATTTTACACAGCTTACTTTCTACAATGTCGATTTTTTATCACAAGTGGCAGTTTCGGTTTCGGGACTGCAAAGGTATATTCGAACTTTTTTTTTTTTCGGCAGTCCAGATATAGCGATGATCAGTTATGCGACCGGATTTCTCGTTCTTCTCGATATCATTATAAGTGGACTGCGCTGTATATCCCTAATGGTACAGGTGAACCAGTTTATAACGAACTCGATAGTTCCCTGAAAAGTGGTCGTTATATCAGTAGTTTGTTATATATGGACTCCCCGCCCTAAAACGCTCAGAGAGATTTATTATGAGAGAAAAGCTGAGAGGTCGGCGTGAATCAATGTTCAGATCTGCTACTCGGTGTTGGGTGAATGGGAATGGGTGTAGAAAAAAAGAATGGAGAAGATGTTGAAGATGGTGGTGAAAAACTTGCATGGTCCAAGACTCTTCAAAGTCTCTTGTCCAGTCCGCTCTCATGCAGAAATTTGCTGAGCGCCTTCAGACTAGTATTAGGCTTATGATGAGAATCTGGCAAAGGTCCCAATAAAACCTTTTCAGTCAATGGTGCAACAACAAATTTCAACAAGATGTCTGTCAGCGATTTTCTCTGTAATGGTGGGCAGATGCATAAGAGTGCTCTGTCATCTCAGGAATACCGCACTCCTCGCATTTCGGACTGTCCGCCCGGCTCAAAAATTAACCGCACTGAAGCTGGTGTCAGCAGTTACAATTTAGCAGCGCTTTGGTCCGCCGACCACATTTTCAGTGTCATTTTTGTTCCTAGTGCGTTCCCGCACCTAGCTGCAAACTTCCGTGAGAACTGTCCATCTAAAGAAAAAAATGTGGTGTCGTGTAGCTCTTTCAAAACGGTGCCTGGTTCCCATCACCTGTCATTTCAAAACTGCAAGCACAGCCACCATTTTTTATTCGAGAGCTTGTGGTATATTTTACTGCCAGCGAAACATGACTGTACTGTGCACATGAGAGCAAAGCGTTTAGTTGGCCAAAAGCGTAACCTTCGGAAACTCCTGCGGCATGCTGCCATTCTGCGAAAGTCTGCAATGGACATCATGGTCTCAGCATTACGACTGCGTATTTGCCACACAAGAGCCGTAAAATTACCTTATCTATGTCGCTTCGGTCGAAAAGAAATGCGATGTTCGAAAGGTAAAGCGTGGTGGGATTGAGAGAGGCACCGGCGCCATTGCACGGGCTTTACCTGTTCTGCCGTCCTTCGCCTTTATTCCCCGCTCGCGCGCATCCGGTTCCCACGGTGGCGCTGCACACGCGGTGGGTTGCGGTGAGGGCGGTGTGCTGACATCACGATGCGGCCGCGTTTTTTTGGCTGCTAGCAGCGGAGCATGGCTCTCTTCTCTCCGGGACCAGCACATGGTACGTACATGCTTTCCTGTCGTCCGCCGACACCTTTGTGACTTGGACTGGAGCTCGCGCACGGTGCCTTTGCCCGTGCGGGGAGCGCGTACTTTGTGCTGATCCTTTTCCCGACGCTAAGCCAATGAGCGGTGCCTAGCACTCGCGCGAGGTCGTACCACGCCGAGCCGCACTTGCCGAAAGCCTAAACCGAAGGAGATTGCCCGAGCTCTCGTGAGTTTACCCATTGGTTATCGCCAGAGCAAGTAGCATAGCCGCCGGGACTTTTCCTAGCGGCGTGTCCCAGCTTGAGCCTGTGCTCTCGCCGCGACGTGCTATAGGCGCCTGTTATTGTATTTTCGCCCTGGTGCGGGACCCCTTTGGCTCCCCACCACGCAGGCGTTTGTGCAGTGCTGGTGCTGACGGATTCAATAAATGGTTTCCGTCAACTCGGGTCTTTACTGTGTTTTTGCGTGCGTCGCTCGGTAGCCGCTTGCGGCCTCTGAGCTCGCGCGCGAGCGGGCTGGAGGCGACGGCTGACGCGGCCCTGTGGCTCGCTAAGCTCGAACCCGCGGTGGTTGGTCTCCTGTGAGACACCAAGAACCCTCAAGCGTCACTGCGAACCGTTATCAGCAATCGGCAATGCGTAGACGAAGCGCCACCGAACCGTCATCTCCTGATAGCGGCGTAGTAACCACCGACCATTTGCAGCGTTGCGTGGTGGCAGTGCGTGGTGCAGCGTTCTCGCCGACTCGGGCCGCTTAGGGCCACATCAGCAGGAACACTTGAGCGGCCGTTGTTCCCATGGTGGAAAAACTTAAATGGTCATTCCAAGTCGTTGAAACAGGCATGCCGCATGGACAATTGTGCAAGAGCTGTCGGGATAGGGGGGGGAATGTCAGCGGCTCTCTGCCTCGGCACACCGAGCCCCGTAGTTAGCGCATGCCTGCACATCAACCGCGGTCCGGTACAAGTTCGAGAAAATAATAGACGATGTGGGGATCGAGGTGCCTTCCCGCGCCTCGTCCCCCAGCTCGCGCGTGGCGCTTAGCTCGATCCCCGGGAACCGCCGCCGTAACGGCAACATGGCGGACACGGCTAGCGCGCCGGACTTACTTTCCCGCGCAAACCACGCTTCTCCCCCCCGGGATTGGACTTGCCCCGCGAGAACACGTCACCGGGACGCGCCCTGATTGGCCTCCCGCGCGGCGGCCCCCGGGCACCCTCTCCCCCCGAGCTCTCGTCCGCTGAGCGCTTCCTCGCCGCGAGAGAGGCTCACAGGCTCGCAACGAGGTGGTTACATGAGACCTTTGTTCTCGCGACTCCTCGTTATCGCGCTTGGCGGACCGCTACCCGGTTAGCCCTAGCGCAGCGGGCGCGCGTACTCGATCGGTCTTGCGGCGAGCCTTGGCCCGTTAGCGCCGTGACTGTAGCACTGAGCTGTACCTTGGGTGAATAAACCCGTGTTTGTTGGCGATCTGACTCCGGAGCCTTCTCTGCGCCGTGTCGGAGAGTCGACGAACCCTGCCGTAGCGCCTTTGTGCGTTGCGGAGTGGAGGAGCGTCGTGCCCTTTCCTGACCGTCGCTCGTAGGGTAAGCCTTGTGCAAACCCATCTCCACAACGACAACCACATGTACACTCGGAAAGCATTTATTACGACTGCAACTAACACTTCGAGCAGGCCAGCTAGCTATAGTTGACATCGCTGAGGGTTCCCTCTAAGAGAATAATACACTAGATAAAGAAGGGCTTCCGACTTACCAACTGGGGGATACGGGCGGCCGCGGCAGGAACGCGGTTGGCTAACTACGGCGGGAATATGGGAGCAGCGGCGGAGGCTTCCACTATTGCCGCTTGCTGGTTACCAAAAGAGACCCGGGCGATGTCAGCGGGATCTCACGTGACACACTCGGTGGCGCTGATAGCGCTTGCGATTCCTGTGCGCCTCCCGCGAAAGGAAAGGTTCCCCTCTCCCCACCCTGCCTGACGCGCATGCGCCCGACGCGACGTACGCCGCGCGTGAGGCGGTCATGGGACCCGAGGATTTCCACATCCCTCCACCCTTAAATTTTCCCCTAAGGCAGAGAAATTGCTGGAAGGTCGGCGTTGACGAAATGCAGTTGCGATCATAAACTCGGACAGGAAATGGTAGAGTCCACGTCAATAGGCAGCACAGTCCTGTGTAGCGGCCATCCAGATATGGCAGCTGCCACAGTGGTTGACGATGACTGAAGACGGCTTGCCCTCAAGGTCTGTGCCGCAATGTGCACCCGGGAACAGCGGATCAGGACTTTTGCGAAGCGGCGTGCGCGCCGGCACGATGAACCTCGCACTGACACATCCTGTATGATGGTGGGCCTCCCTCATTGTGGCTGCCATGTGCTGCTGCATCGGACCGCGAACAAGGAGGGGCCTCCGCTGCAATTCGAGGACGAGACAGCAGACAGGGACGTGGACGATGGTAGTGATAGCAAGTTCAGGCGGCTTCCCTCGTTCTGCAAAGTCGCTCAAATGCACTCCACAAACACTTATGATTAAGGCAGTAGAGGCCGCCTAGGCGTCGGCCATCTGACACGATGTTGAAGCACCCCTCTACCACGTAGCTTTATGCGGCAACGAAAAAAAAGAACAATCAAGTTCATTTGAATGAAGTTTTTCACTTCGACCTAATTTTTCTGGTCCAAAACAGCATGAAAGTGGCCGATGCTCCTATGAACAAAGCGCTCTATGGTCCCCCGAGATTTCGGTTATTCTGCCCGCAAAATATTAAATCCATATGAACAAAATAAGCCGTCTATTTCGAACGAGGTTTCTCCACTCGGGCGAGTATAGTAAAACTGGCAAATCCGTTTGCACCCGCTAAATGTCACGGCATGGTCGTCTTCGAACATGCAACCGGCATCTCCGCAGTGCCTTAGGCCTAATCGCGTACGTGACGGATACTAATGCCACAAAAGACCCATAAAGCGTTCCAATGAGCCGCCGTGAGGAGATGCAGGCTTAGCCAAGTAGTCCCTGCTCGCTGCTCAACACGCAGCTTCGGAGCAGACTACTGGGACTGCGCCCCGCTGACGTCCTAGCCAACGTTTTCGGCGCCCGGCTCCCAGAGTCAAGGATACAGAAAGGAGGCTATTTACATATGTACAGGGAAAATCAACCACCGCGTCGGCTGCTGCACTTACTCGCTATGGGCGTACTCTTAGGAGAAAACTCGCTGCAAATTTCAGCGTTTACACGAGTTTGGCAACACTGGTGCAGCGTTAACTCGCACTCAAGAAAGCACACGCCCAATCTCGCTAGCAATCACGCCTTTGGGTGAGGCATAACGCTGATCCAGACAAAGCCTTCCTCGCACCGAACCAATCGTTGTCCCGTTTTCCACGAGCTTGCCCCACATTGGGAATGCCAAATGTCGGGATATGGGGGTAGATGCCCACGGCTCTCTGCCTTGGTACACTGAGCCCCATAGTTGGCGCATGCCTGCACATCAACCGCGGTCCGGTACAAGCTCGAGGAAACAATAGACGACAACCACGTGTATACTCGGAAAGCATTTATTACAACTGCAACTAACACTTCAAGCAGGCCAGCTATCTATAGTTGACATCGCTGAGGGTTGCCTCGAAGAGAATAAAACACTAAGTAAAAAAAGGGCTTCCGACTTGCCAACTGGGAAATACGATCGGCCGCGGCGATTGCCGCCGCAAGAACGCGGTTGACTAACCACGTGCAGGAATACGGGAGCGGCGGTGGAGACTTCATCTATCGCCGCTTGCTGGGTACCAAAAGAGACCCGGGCGATGTCAGCGGGATCTCGCGTGACACCCGGTGGTGCTGATAGCGCTTGCGATTCCCCTTTGCCCCCCGTGAAAGAAAAGCTTCCCCTCTCCCCGCCCTGCCTGGCGACTATGCGCCTGACGCGACGTTCACCGCGCGTGAGGCAGTCATGCGACCCGAGGATTCCCACAAAGCAAGTGACACCATCGTGGCATCCAATATCGCAATGGCACACATGCCAGCGCATGTCCCGCGCTATGTTGTTTATGCTATACGCGGCACGTTTTCACCGTGCCTCCGTCCTGGAGGCATGCCTTGAAAACACGAGACCTTTTCGTGGCTTCTGAAATCCACGCAAGGCGGTTGCTCGCTTATCTCGAAGGTTGTATCATCATCGCGGTTGGACTGGAGTGGGGCACACGCTGCTGTGCGCCCAGTTTGGTCGCGCTTCCATACTTTGGCACTTCGCGTGTGCCCTCTTTTTACTGTTAACGGGTTTGAAGCGTTCGTTGTAGCAGTACAGCAATTTAAAAAACATTTGTTATATCTGCAAGCAGTCTTCATAGGGAGTATCAGAAAATCGTAAATGCACTGAAATGTTGTCGTTATAACTGATAGATCGTTATATCTGGGGTCGTTATTAGCGGGTTAAACTGTATGCACAATATGAACATGCAAAGAAGACTACGGCTCCGCGGCCTGCCAAACCACTATGCGGCAGCATATGGGACAAAAATTACATAAAACAACAGCAAAAGACACGCGACTTTTTAGCACCTGATGTGACAGCCGTTACAATAGCGTCCTTATAATCCAATGTGATAGTCTCTCGCTTCCGCTTTCACTTGGCTCGCTCATATTGTCATGAAACTGGCGAAACACCGACACGGTAGAAGGGAACATCTAGCATGCTGTGATGCAAACGAAGTCTGTCGTGTTCGAGCAACACATGGCACACAACACGGTGCGCCGACTACCTATGCAGTTGGGGCGCTATTCTCAGGTGACCTCCATGAGTTTCACTTCCACGAGATTTCGGAAACCCATCTAAGTATATGGATTACAGAGCTTGGCACTCCGCCCGAAATGTGGACGTACTCACCGACGCATTCAGCCTTTGAAAGCAAAACTATCTGATCCGCCGCTTTCTCGTTGGCCCATGGCTCCGCTGTGTGAGCTTGGCTTGGCCGGCTCATGCCTGTTTCACACAATCTCGGAGGTCACGCCTAACATTGCTTCTCAGTCAGCATTGTGCAGTTCACTGCAGTGAGAGAGAGAAGTGAAGGCACTGATTTTTAGCAAGCCGCGCGCAAGCATCATCGATATGCGGTGTGGCGCAGCTAGGCGAGCTCTTTGAGATGGCGACCTCAGAGGTTGTGCCTAGCTTTGCCACTTACGTGCTGCAGCAAGATAGAGGTGCGATAAGGATAGAGCGCTGCTTGTGCACAGCCACCGTGCGTCCTGCTACATGCAGCGATGACTGCGAAGTGGTGACACGTATTCGACGCTGGAATTTTGAACCGCCGCGCCAAACAAATACGGAACCCGGAAGAAAACGATGCGCTTGGTGCGCAATGGTCAGTATTTTCGGTTTCAGAGACGAATCCAGTTCATTATGTCCCTTGGCAGAGCAATTTTGCTTGATTAACACGAGGTTTTTGACATGCGAATCCCTATGGGATTTCAAGGGGAATTGCATTTGCTTCGTTATATCCAGTTTCATTATAACGAGGTTCAAGTGTGCTGGGCTTTTTTTAGACCATACAGAACTTTTAACGATCGCTTCTGGCAAATAACACAATTCTAGTGCTTCAGGTGGATTCATTGAAGGTTCAGCCATTAAGTGCATAATAAATCAAAATGCCTGATTGCCTAACTATCAGATATTCACTAATTGAATTTTAACTAATTACTTTATAGCAAGTATTGCAAATTAATAATTGTAGCTGGTGAGTTTTCCATGCATTTTTCTTGGAATGAATTCTGAGGATGAGACAAGTTTCAAGATGAGCACCACCAAGGTTGCGCACGTAAGAATGTACTGTAGGTCTACTTACATTTTTAACAAATTGCCGTGTTATGCATTATATAGGCTTCTGCAAATATTCAATATTATCGAAGTATTTGAAACAAACTAACTCAAATTAAAAGACGTGTATAATGGACAGTATCAATTTTTATGAGCAAGTTTGGTTGCCATAACATGGCTCATAGCCAAGACAAACCGACTGAATTTTGTACCTGCTTGATTATTCAAATATCAATCTCGTGGCACTGCCACCTCCTCTATTGAACCAGGCATGTTTGACGCCTACCGGATTTCTCGGCTAGTTTTTCAGATGGGATGTGCGTGCACGATGTTGTCAAAAATGGCGGCTGTGAAGAAAGTTTGTGCCATTCACTTTGTCCCCCATACTCTCACTTTCGCTGGTGAGATGTTTTTAGGCTTCTTGAGAGCCATACGACCGCTGCGAATAGATTTGCGTTGACTCGGCACGAAACCGTAACCTTTCTCACTGACACCCAACAAAGCAGTGCTAGTGAGGCCTTACAGCCGAGGGGTAAATCATTGCCGGAACTTTGGCGCTCATCGGCAGTCAGGCCCGAGATTATGCACCCAAGCTAGACCAAGAAGGGGCCAACATGCCTAGCAAGTTAGTCTGCGAGCTTACTGGATGCAACAAGATAATGTCGCATGTAGGTGGAAAGCACTGAGCTGGAGCGATATTCTCTGGTGATTACGGAGTGTTGGACACGTCGTTCTGCCGCTGTGCCTAGCACGCCATCTGTGCACTTTGGCAGGAACGCTGTCATCCTTGAATTCAGATGCGTCCGGTGCCAAGTCACGTGAAATCTCGTGAGAGTGATAGTATATTCCAACGTGATTGCCTGAGAATACCACCCCTGAATTTACGCAATACAGCATAAATTGTCAGAGTTGCCCAAACAAGGTCGCACTTCGCACCATCGCCTGCATCACGACAGGCGAATGTGAAACGCTCCCACGTCCTTGACCGTTGCAAAAGTTCAAGTAAACAAACAACAGCGCGAGCCGCCCTGAAGGCACTGCTGCGGTACTTAAAAGACACAAAACTCAGGGAAAAATTGTGACTCTACACTGTGTGACGTAGGTGTAACGTTGACGCTATGCAACACGAGAACGCCTTCGCAGACTGTGTGACAGTGCCCTCTTTTTTTCTCTCTCCTGTCGCATCCCTTTACTCCTCCCCCGGTACAGGGTAGCCAACAGGAGATAATCTCTGGTTAACCTCCCTGTCTTTCCTTTACCTTTTCTCTCTCTATCTCTCTCTCTCAAGTAAACTGAAGGACAATACCAAGCAAAAGCCTGTAAACCAATTTTCTCTATAACAGCACTTTCAAACTACACTGATTCCAGGGATGAAACTGTATTAGTCTTTGCAAGTAAAGAAGCCTTTTTCTTTGTTTAGATTTGGCAACATGTGGCCCTTGTGTCAAGGTGTTATGCAAATGCAACTGCCCGTTATTCAAACTATTTGCTTGAAAATTATTGGACACTTATTACTATTCGCTTTGACTTTGCTTCGAACCAAAAAATGTATATTCGCACTAGCGTAGCATTGTAGCGCAAAGGTGACATACAAAAGTGTGCATGAAACATGTCTTTGGGGCTTTACCATATGCAGTAGCAATTCTGTTGTTGACTATAGTATTGTTTTCTTTGGGATCAATTTTATTACATATGAGGAGGGTGTTTATTATCGTACATTCTGGTCTGCAAGAATTGTCTATGATACCTTGCTTGGGCTGCAAGGGCCATGCAAAGACAGTCACCACCGCCATTGAGACTCGCTGATGTATGAACGCATGTATTGCCCCAATCCTGGAGTCAGCATTGTGCTACCGTAATGGACACATGCACGGGTCGTGGTGCATTGTGCTGTGCATCCTATTTTAATAAGCCTACAGATACATTGCAAACCATCAGTTTTTTCCCTTCAGAGGTTCCCTTTCAAGTTATATTTGTGATCACATTATGCCTGTGTGAATACGCTGCTGTTTCTTCCTTTTCTGCATTTGGGACGAGTGCCGTCTAAGAAGTGTACTTTTCTGTTTCGTTTGAAGACCATGGTAATGATGCTGTGCTTTGCAGATTAGCAACCTGGAGCAGCGACCAGCCTCATACACAACCACCCGAGAGGCCACCCTCAACAATTTCGACACAGTGCGCAGCTATGGGAGCGCTGCTGATGATCTCGAGTCACGCTACCAACCGAATGACCTGCGCTGCCACACTCGCAGTCCATCAGGCAATGCTCCACCAAAAGGTCTCTACCTTGACAAGATTCCCAATGGTGAGGCCAAGATTAATGAGCAAAGCATGTGCACATAATAAGTTGCACCGAACGTCTGCTCGCGCTCTGTCCACGTGTGCTGTGGGCAGAGGTGACACTGTTTTCTCCATGTGATCCAGGTAATGACCACGTTAACAAATAAAATGTGCTATGCACAGCATCTGTAGGCAGCCTCCAAAGGACCCAAGTTTCTTCAGCGCCTTGCCATATGTGGCACTCAGGTGGGCAAGGCTACATTCACCTGCAGCAATTTAGCACACTTTTTTGAAGGCACGTCAAAGTTGTTCTGCAAGATATATGGCTTGTGGTCAACTCTTTGGTAGCTCAGCATAGTGGAGAGCACTCTCACCTGAGGTGCCCAATCCGAAAGCAGCCAGCATGGTGTTAAATAGCGTGGGTTAAGGGATGCATAGACAACCACCCATTTATGCCAAGCACCCAACACCGATGCATGCAACCCAACTTCGCTGTTGAAAATGGCAGGCCTTGACTGCAAAAGTATTTTCATGTACCAAATTGTAATAGAGAGACCGAGAAACAATATTTATAGCACCCATTCTCTTTAGTGCAATGGAAAGCTTACTGGTCAGAGTGTCTAGTATTGCAGCGGTAACACTGGAAGCACGAAACATTTATTATCAGAATTTTTTTGTTTGAAGTCGCTATCATGTTTATTCGTTTCTATGCCGGAAACAACGAGAGATGAAGTGTGATAGCGATGATATGCCGCATTATTTGGAAGCAGACAAGTGAGCAGAGGCATTTCAAGTAGGGGTGTGTGAAAACCGAAAAAGTTAAACCTCGATATAACGCACCTCGATTTCACGAAATTCGCCATGTAACAAACTATTTTTGTTTCCTGATCTTGGGTCTTTGCAAAACACTAATCTCGGGTGCCATGAGCTCGGTGCGATCTGCACCGCGTGTGCGCCCATAACCACGTTATAATGGCCCCAACCTTCTTGTGATTTGTTTATAAGCAGGGTGCGTACAGGTCCTTGAAATCCTTGAAAACCCTTGAAATTGAAAAGTGCGTTTTCAAGGCCCTTGAAAGTGCTGGAATTTTTTTCCTTCCTTGAAAATCCTTGAATTTTGTGAGCACTGCACTCTGATATCGACATTGCGACCTCCTTTCTGTGGCAGATCGCCGTCGATCTGAGAAACTCTCTATTTCAGAAACAATACGCCGGCGCGAGCACACATGGTTCCGCTTTGCAGAACTGCACGGAAAAAATAAAAGGCTTCACCGCGTCAAACCGCGAACGGAAGGAGACCCGTGCCGCGCTCCGGTGCTGTTTACGCTGCTTTCCTCACCCTATCGTTCGTTCCACTCCTCGCCCGTCGGTCTGCCTTGTCCCACTTTCACTCTTGCGCGTGAGGTGAAGCTAAAGAGAGCTATAGTGGAGCAATTTTACCGCTGATGCTCAGCGCCTTTGGATGGAGGTTTACATTATTATTTATGAAATATAAGTGCAATAACATCGTATTTTCCGCTCTATAATTTGCACCTTTGTAAAATACGCACCCCCCTCAAAACGTCAGTTCTGCCGAAAAAAAGAAAAAGAAAAAACGTATATAAATCGCACCGGTGTACAAGATGCACCTGTTCTTTCCGTAAGCGATTTAAAAAAGTTACAGTGACGTTTCGCTCCGGGAATGCGGGTCACGCGCAAGCGTATGCATGGGTGATGGTCATTACAGACCATCATGCCCTCTGCTGGCTGTCTTCCCTCCGGGACCCGACAGGACGACTTGGTCGCTGGGCTTTGCGGCTCCAGGAATTTTCTTTTATTGTCATCTACAAGTCTGGACGTCTGCACAAGGACGCTGACTGCCTCTCTCGTCATCCCGTGGATCCTCCTGATCCTGTTGCACATGATCCGGAGACCTGCGTGTTGGCTTTCACTAACATGTGCGACATGCACGCTGAACAACATCGCGACGAGTCCTTGCAGGCCATCATCGCCGGAGTGCAATCTGGCAGCACCAACGGCCCGTGCCGCATGTTCGTGCTGCACGACGGCATCCTCTACCGCCGCAATATCAACCCTGAGGGCCCTGAGTTTCTCCTTGTCCTTCCTCGTCATCTACGATCCGTCGTTCTCGAACAACTTCACGATGCACCAACGGCGGGACACCTTGGAGTTTTGCGCACATACGACTGCGTACGACGCCGGTTCTTCTGGCCGGGACTCTATCGCTCTGTGCGTCGTTATGTCGCAACTTGTGAATTGTGTCAGCGCCGGAAAAAACCTCCCCTGCCACCTGTCGGACGACTCCATCCAATTGAAGTTCCCTCTGAACCTTTCTATCGCGTAGGCCTTGACCTGCTTGGCCCTTTTCCGACGACGACTCGGGGGAATAAGTGGATCGCCGTCGCTACCGATTACGCGACACGCTACGCGATAACCAAGGCGTTGCTGTCTAGTTGCGCAACTGACGTCGCAGATTTTCTCCTCCATGACGTCATCCTCCACCACGGTGCACCTCGACAGTTACTAACCGACCGCGGCCGCTCGTTCTTGTCCCAAGTTGTTGACGACTTCCTCCGCTCTTGTGCCACAGAGCATAAGCTGTCCACCGCCTACCACCCACAAACGAACGGTCTTACGGAACGTCTCAACCGAACACTCACAGAGATGATGTCGATGTACGTCTCCAATGATCACCGCGACTGGGACGCCACGCTGTCCTACGTGACATTCGCGTATAACTCGTCCAGACATGACACCGCAGGATATTCACCCTTTTATCTTTTGTATGGTCGCGACCCCACATTGCCATTTGACACCATCCCACCTTCTGTGCCACGTGTTACAACTGAGTACGCTCGTGAAGTCATCGATCGCGCTCACATGGCGCGTCAAGTCTCCCGATCTCGTCTATTGGCATCGCAGGATATACAAAAAGAGCGGTACGATCGCCGCCATCGCAACGTTAAGTTCGCCCCAGGTGCTTGGGTGCTCCTCTGGTCACCATGTCGTCGTGTCGGTCTCTCCCAGAAGCTTCTCTCTCGCTACACAGGGCCTTATGAAGTCCTACGTCAGGTTAACAACGTTAATTATGAGATCTCGCCGTTACAGTTTGATACGTCTTCAAGTCCGACGCCAGTTCACATCGTGCACGTTTTGGGTTGAAGCCATACTTCGCTCGCAGTTCTTCGCCTGACATGCGCCGAGACGGTGCTTCAGCACCCGGGGGTCCTGTTACGGAAGGATAGGAGGAAAGAAAAGAAGAAGAAGATCGAGAGACACTGGCTGCTTCGTGTTGTTGCTGGTCAGCTATCTTGACCGCACTGACTCTACTTGTGTATATATTGTAAATACATCCAGCCTATACTCCCAACATCCCCGTAACATATATTTCTACTTCAGGCGCATTTCTGCCGTTGTTTGTCGCGATGTTCCGTTTAAAGTCCCCGCGCGCCTTATGCTGTATGTGCGAGTGAAAGCGTGCAACGGTGAGCTGAGTATCGCGCACAAGGGACGAAAGCAGGAAGGCAGCCCGGGGGTGGGGGGCTGCTTGTACTCTCGTAGCAACTGCGTAGTTTGCGCAGTGGCGCGCGCTCTATCTTGACAGCATACCTGCCAACTCTTCAGAATTTTCCATAAAATGTACGAATTTGGACCCGTCTTACGATTTTACGAATGTCGGCTCAATTTTTATGGAAAAGTAGTTATATTCGTGTAATTATTTTTAAAAATTCCCAATAATGTCGCACCGTTTCTGGTGGGCGGGGGCGCAACTTACATAGGGGCGCATAGAGATGGGGGTGTGCGCCGTAACCTTTATTGTCAGCAGAGTAAGGAGATTTTTCACTCTGTGACGTTGCCTTCGTCATCGGGTCGTTGGACGACCTGACGACGGCTTGACGTCACTGGTTGTCGTTACTCAACATAGACCCACCTGTACGTAAGTGGCGCTCCCAGAGACGACGGCGATTTCGGGTCGATGGAGCAGGCACAGTTTCTGTATTAGAGGCTGTGGCTTTTCGTCTCGCCTGTCATCTTCGCTAGGCTTTTTTCGTGAGTATGACCTGTTTTGTGGGCCTCACTTTTATTTTGTGTTACGTGCTGCTGCATCGGGCGCAGTGCGACTCCGGCACTCCGGTGTTTCGTAGCCGTAGCGGCTGCGAAGTGTGATGGCGTGCTTGAAGCTTCGTCAGTACTAGAGTCTATCAGTACCTCCAAGTGTGTTTGAAGTCGTACTCCTCGGCAGAATTCCCATGCCACCGTCCCCCGGTCGCGTATTTCCAATTGCTAGTAGGTACAGCGTTTGACCGCTGGCGCCACGCTGCGCCGCTCGCGCATACCATGTTTCTAGCTGCCGCCGTTGGAACGGAGAAGGCGTTGACGGAGAAAACGCTGGGCTGGTGGTGACTAGCCTGCTGTTGGGATCGGTGGTATTATAAACGCATCACTGTTTTGATGATCCAAATATAATCTCACTATCAGGGAGGGAGCAGTCTACCTGACTGGAGCAGTATTTTTTTATTTGGGGTGTTGCTACGCTGCGCTCCGCAACACCCCAACGACCGCCGCTTCGCGTCGGTGCCCGGCACCACGGCTGCCGCCGTGGCACCAGGGTTCAAGCGACCGCGCTGGCAAACAGAGCAGGAAAAAAAAAAGAAAAGCATTACAGTGAACTGTAGCTTCACACGTGCTGCACAGTTCAGCGGGTTGCCATTCAGAAGCATGTCGTTTTTTGAAAACCTGAGCAACCTGGAGTGAGAAATTTTCACTCGAATGGGCAATCAGAACTTACTTCCATAAGAACTAGTGTTATGGCACAGTTTTGCTGTTCCACTCGCTACATAGGCAGCACCACTTGTCAGCATGAATTTTCTTAGTTGTAACATGTATAAAATAAAGCACTAATGCCTATTAAATATAAAAATGCCATTTTGAAAAATATGTATGGTTCACAACATCGCTTTCGCACAGTAATGTATGGTCACGTGGTAAGAATTGAGCTCTTGTAACATCGTTTCACTGCAAAGTGTTGCAACATACCACAGGAGGGGGTACCTCTGTGGCAGTGATGAAGACTAACTCACCAGCAGGTAGTGCCAGATTAGGAATACGCTGGCGCTTCCTCGCACCGAACCGATCATCGTCACGTTTTCCAAGAGCTTGCCCCACGTTGGGAACGCCAAAATGTCGAAATATGGGGGGGGGGCACGGCTCTCTGCCTCGACACACCGAGCCCCGCTGTTGGCGCATGCCTGCGCATCAACCGCGGTCCGGTACAAGCTCGAGGAAACAATAGACGACAACCACGTGTACACTCGGAAAGCATTTATTACGACTGCAACTAACACTTCGAGCAGGCCAGCTAGCTATAGTTGACATCGCTAGTACACTAGGTAAAGAAGGGCTTCCGACTTACCAACTGGGGAATACGGGGGGGCCGCGGCGTTTGCCGCGGCAGGAACGCGGTTGACTAACTACGTGCGGGAATACGGGAGAAACTTCCGCCGTCGCCGCTTGCTGGAAACCAAAGACACCCGGGCGATATCAGCGGGATCTCACGTGACCCACCCGGCGGCGCTGATAGCGCTTGCGATTCCCGCGCGCCACCCGCGGAAGGAAAGTTTCCCCTGTCCCAACTCTCCCTGGCACGCATGCGCTTGACGCGACATTCGCTGCCCGTGCGGCGGTTGTGGGACCCGAGGATTCCCACAGGATTTAGCATACCGTATACCGCAATCCGCACCTGCCAGCTTGTTAAAACATTCTTTTCTCTCTTACGTACTGCATGATTGGTCAGTTTCTTATGGAATTTCTTTGAGCCATACAGCAGAGAGCTTTCTGTCGAGTGCAGTATCCGCAAGGAGGTCACCTACGGCATCACCTGCACAGACAAATCTCCGAATGTTATCAATACTATATAGCATATTCGCGAACGTAGGCACAAGTGCCGCAGCATCTGTGGCATCGTCATCATCCATGGTGGCAGCCAGCAGTGTCGGCATAAAGGATTAGTCGCAAGTTCCTGCTGCGGCGCACTGCGTGCCGCGTTATGCTGTGCTGTTTTCAGCGCATAGGCGTACGTCCTCGTACGTGCCGTCTTGTACGGCGGCCTGCGCAAAATCCGGAACCCAACAATGAACGCATGAGAAGTCTTGTGTAAGGGGAGTAAGAGCCCTGTGGCAAAAGGAAAGAAGAAAAAGACGATATGAACGGAGCGTTCCAAACGGCAAATTGTCACGGATTTCGGTAGACTAAAGACAGACAGGGACAAGTAGCGCGTTTAATACGTACATTTATAATCGCAAAAGAAAACGGCAAACAGCACAAAGCAAACAAGTGTGGGGTCTCACACATGCTCTTGGGACAAAGGAACGACAACACAGTAGTGCAAACAATCGTAAGGGCATTTATTGCACCTTTCATACACTAATACACACTAGCCGAATTACAACCAATAGAGCATTCACATAGGCGCGCAACAAATCAAGAAAGTCCAACTCACCGCGACCCGACAGCGAGCGAATATGTTCGCCCCATACTGTGACACCATCGCCTAGTCGTTCACATGTGCGGTCACGCGACGATCCATGTTCGTCCATACCGTCCAAGCTTTCGTGCGTGTTGGCCGCCGATCCCGAGCCCAAGAGAGAGCGCGTTCGACCTTTGTCTCCCAAGTCACCCCGCCGTTCGGTGGCGTTAGCATCGCGACACTCGCGCCATCTCTCGCAATGCACCGGAACCACCACGACCACCGCCGGCACTTAGCCACGCGGTGAGTCGAATTACAGGAGACGCGGGAGAGTCGCGCATCCCCACATCCCCCCCAACCTTAAATCACTACACATACTCCGGCGAAACATGTCACACGGTCTATCAACGCGCGCGTCGCGAAGAAAAGTTAGTACAAGCGACAGTGGCCGCGCCGAGGAAATGTCCACACGTTATCCACAACATGCGAGCCGACATTGTCTCTGGGGTTCACCGCTCGCGTCCGTTGGTCACAGCACCACCTCTGCAGATTTTATGGCACGACTTCAGTCCAGGACTCCGGACGGCAACGCAGAAGTCGGCAAGAGCAAGCGTCGCTCGCGCCGACGCGCCCTGCTGACGAGAGCCGCAGTAGCCGTTGGTGACTGCCGGCTCTTTTCCCAGCCGCCGAGCATTGCAAGCCGGACATAGGCGGCCGCCGAAGTCGCTGCGCCAAACTGGTCACAGGCATCTCCATTGCCAGGGGTGGCTCGTTCGTAGGCTGGGGCAGCAGCGCAGACGATGTGCAGGTGACAGCAAACCAGGGGTGACTCCACTCACACTGCGTACACTAAACGCACTCGACAAACACTAAAGTTGTGCAAGGGAGAGGAATTCGGCATACGCATCGCCCACGTGGTACGATGTTCAATTTGGCTAGCGAAATTTTGAACGGCATTTCAGATGCTCAGTTCACGTGAACAAAGCTTACTTTCTTGAGTCGAATGAGAATTTCAATTCGTGCGAGGCGAACTAATGAGGGAAGCAATGTGCGACACCTCACACCACGGTCCACCAGGTTGTGTCCCTCAACGTGCGACAGGCAGCTTTGCTAAGCCTTAGGCCTAATGCGTCGCTACTTTGACAACAACCGGCACCCAAAAAAAAAAAACATCACCCAAAATGGGCACAACAGGCAGTCGCGAGGAGACGTTAGCTCTGTGAGGTGGTCCTACCCCGCTTGGTGCACATGGCTTCTGAGTTGACGGCGCCCACCGTCCCAGACGCTGTCGGAGCGCCCGGTGCCAGGCCGCAATACCTGTCAGCCCGTAGCAGCACCCGTGGGCTGCGGCCGCCCGGCTCCCTGAGCCGCGACTTCCAAAGTCAAAGATATAGAAGAAGCTATTTACATAAGAAATTCGGACCACCCACGAGGCTTCCGTACTCACTTGCTTCAGGCTTGCCAATGCTCCGCGGGCGCTAGTAAAGCCCCTATATTTATAAAAGTAGCGCCATCCACTTCCCTCCTCCTCCGTTCCACTATCGCGCTCGGCGCGATATCGACAGTGGCGCCGCCTGCGTCGGGCCTGCCGTGGCAGACGACAGCTAACGCGCTACCAGAGGAAATCCGAGGAAAACTTCGATCGCGCCCTGCGGAGACGTTTTTGAGGCGCGATTTTGCTTCGTCAGTCAGTAACTGGTCTTAATAATGCCGTTTTGGAAGTAGCAACGCGATGATGCGAGACGGCGCAAATATCAAGTGTGCAGCAAGCGTTTGCGCACGCCGGATGGTAAACAAAAAAAGCCTTTTGCCCTCGCCTTGTCGGTTACGGCAACTTAAGGCGCAGCAACATGCCATCACAACGAAGTTCGTGTCCCTAACACGTTTGATCCGTTTGTGCGTACAGCACTTTCGTCGCACAGGCCCGAGAATGGCAGTCGGAGCGCGCTGGAAAGAAAAAAAATATACAAAAGCGCGACGCGAACTTCCTCGTGACACGGATTGGCCAATGGGGGAGCGGAGGAGGCTGGGGCGACAGGAGGCGGCTAAGAGAGGGCGAGGAGGAAGCGCCGGGGTGAGCGCGGTAGCGGCAAGATCTAAGAATGGCGCTACTTTTATAAATATAGGGGCTTTAGGCGCTAGGCCTCGCTCTCCCAGGATGCAGACAAGTGGCTCTCGTACCGACGAGTGTACTTCAACAAAACACTTGCGAAAAGGCTTAGCATGTTGAAAAGTTTAAACACGCTACAGCGACCATCGCCTCACTCAAGAAAGCATGCCGCCGACACTAGCGATCAAAATCCACGCTGGGACTACGTTTCGGTTGAAACAAAGGTTGTCTTGAACCGAGCAACACTTTTATCGTCCGATGCCCCAATAGGTGCACGTTGGGCAGCCAGTTGTGGGGTCTCACACATGCTCTTGGGACAAAAGAACGACAACACAGTAGTGCAAACAATCAAAAGGGCATTTATTGCACCTTTCATACACTAATACACACTAGCCGAATTACAACCAATAGAGCATTCACATGGGCGCGCGACAAGTCAAGGAATTCCGACTCACCGCGACCCAACAGAGAGCGAATATGTTCGCCCCATGCTGTGACACCATTGCCTAGTCGTTCACGTGTGCGGTCACGCGACGATCCGTGTTCGTCAATACTGGTGTCCTGCTCTTAGCCTCGCGTGACGGTCGCGCGAAGCGTTCGTACGTGTTGGCCGCCGATCCCAAGCCCAAGAGAGAGTGCCTTCGATCTTTTTCTCCCAAGACATCCCGCCGTTCAGTGGCGTTAGCATCGCGACACTCGTACCATCTCTCGCAATGCGCCGCAACCACCACGACTGCCGCCGGCACTTAGCCACGCGGTGATTCGGATTACAGGAGACGCGTGGGAGTAGCGCATCCCCACACAAGTTACAACATGTGTTAATTCTATAAGTTCCACAAAGTCCTCAGCTACCTTGAATTGATAAGTCTAAAATATTTACGTTAAGTCCCTCGACGTGGCCACGTCACGTCGTCGTCGCGGCTTCCGCCGACACGTCTTTGGGCCCGCCGATTCGTCGTAGACTCGAAGTCGCTGTGTCCGACGTTCGGTCCACTGTTTGGCCTGGTCAGGGGGTCAGGACGGTGGGGTGACCGAGGCGCCTGGATCGCCCGCTCAACTCCGCTAGCCTGCGGATCGTAGCCGCAGGGAATCCGGGAAGCGGCGCCGTCAGCCTGTAGCTGCGGCTTCCGGTGGGACGTCCACTCAGCTCGCGGGTCATGGCCACGGCAGCTGAAGAACAGCTTCCACTGGGTTGCCGCCGTCTCCATGATCCACCCGTCCTTTCCGGCCTCCAGCTCCTTCATCCCCTCGTTGTCCCAGAGCGTAGCTGGGCTGCTCTCTTCGGCTACGTGTCTCTTCTCCCATTGGCCACATAGCTGCGTGTGCACTTTTGCACTTCTTCTGCTTTCATGTTTTATTCCTTTTATTCAGACGCTCTTATTTTCTAGCTTCTTCTTTCTTTATTTCTGCCACCGACTCCACGTGTCTTCTTGTTCTCTTCTTATCTTCTGCTTTTTCTTCTTCTTTCTTTCTTCCTTTATTGGCTCATGACAGTGAACACATGTATCTAATATGATCTGCATGCCTTCCAGTAGCTAATCGGTTCGATCTTTGCATATGCTTTCGTGCTTTGCATGCTTGCTGGGGAGGATTCTCAGGCGATCATTTTCTGATAGTTTCACTTTGGCAAGGCTCAGCACTGGACGCATCGAAGTATATGGCTGACAGCACTCTTGGCGTTGTGTGAAGATAGCAAGCTAGGCACAGCGCCAAGAACGCTGTTGTTCGTATATGCAGACATGTCCGGTGACGGGAGCAGGCACTGCAGAGAGAAAACTGCATAAGAGAGAAAGTGCAAGAAAATGGCAACAAAGACGCTGCTGAAAGAAAACTTGCGGAAGCATGGGTGGGCAGTCAACATGAAGGGACAAAGGCGGGCAGCAGCTGAGCAACGCATAGCTCAACCAATTTCTACATTTGGTTACACATTCTAGTTTAGTCCTCCTACTGACCTTTGGCTATGGGTCTAAACAGTGTTGCCTGTTTTCTAGTATTGTAATCAAAAGAATGTGGAATAAAGAAAAGAAAGGTAGAAAAGAGTGGGAAGGGAAACGAACAATGAGAGGGCAGGAAACGTAGGGGAAGAAAAAGGACTGTGGGGAGCTCGAAACTTTCCTCATGCAAAAGGGTTCTCTTCTTCTCCGGGACTGAACAGTGCCACAAGGGAGCTGCTGAAGGCTGGTGGTGCTTCTCGCGTGTCCGTCGTAGGGTTCCCAGTTTCACGTGGGTCGTTGTATGAGACAGGACGTCTGTGATCTATCTTGTCTCATGCAATAGAAGTTTATAATGCATTGTCTCTATGGGCAGTTCGCCGGGACTGCACTAATCTATTCATAAAACCCGAGACATTGCAAAATCGAGGGACGCATAACTGGGGTTCCACTGTACTGCAGTTGCAGCATTTTGAAAAGACCTCAACCACGACAATGTTTCCCATAAATTGGCCCTGCAGCCTGCTTCATCCAGAAAGGGGCCAGGATTGAATGGACATGCCCATGCGTATGATACTTTATTGCTGTGCATATAAGGGCCACTCAATTTACTATGCAACAGGGATGAAAACAAGGCACGCGAAAAAAAAATGAGTAACTTGGCTGTGTACAGCTTGGCGCTTGCCCCTTCTCTGAATTTTCCTGCAATATACATTTCACAGTGGGTCTTGGTGTTTCTTGTTCTCGAGACTGTTGTGACACTGAAGGACACAGCAATACTGTGTACCAGGTTTGTGAGATGACGAAGCCATGCTTGCAACTGCAGAAACGCAACAACCAGTAGTATGCTCTCCAACACAAACAGGTGCCACACAGTGGCTCCGACGGCACAGAAAGCGACCTTTGACGTTTAAATCTACCAACTATAAGAGCAGTCAATGCTTGTGTCGTGGGCAGAAACTTGAGCTTGTCTCGTCTATTGCTCTCTTAACAACAAAACCCTCCAGTTACTTTGTTTGTATTCCTTCAGCCTGTCTCTGTTTACTGTGATGTCAAAAGCCAAAGAGAGAATGCACTTTCCATATTGTATGCCTGCTCCTCAAGCTGTGGTGATGCATCACAACAGCGTTTGTGTGTGCAGACCTGAAGGCAGCCCTCTCTCCACCCCTGGCACCCCAGAGCTCTGCCACTAGCATTGCATCGGATCTCCCAGGTGGGCACTGTTCCTAAAAATTGTGCTGCTAATGAGCCATGCTGCTTAGACATAGATTTAATTCATAATGTTCAGACACAAAAAGCTTTCCACTTACCATCATCAGTAGATGCCCCTTATAAACATCACATATGTTGCACAGGGGTAGAACAGCTGTACCTGTTGTACCAAGTGCTATATTTCGAAATTGCTGTGTAGAGCTGCCCCAAAACTGTGAAATTCCCTTAAATTTCTCCCTCGCTGTTCCAAAACAGCTACCAGTGTTTTGTGTTCAGGCCAGTTTTAGTGTAATGTGGCAGCCATGCAACCAACCTGTTTTAATGTGTTAGCATTCTTAGGGTGCTTGGCGCACTTTCCAGAGTTTAACTGTCTATCTATGTATATAAGTCTCTAATTGTTTTCCCATTTACCTGGGTCACTGGGTAAGTCCATGGTCGAATGGGTAGTGCATCGACCTGCTGTGCTTAGGGAACAGAGTTCGAAACCAACCGTTGGACCAACAGTGGAAATGTGTACATATGTGCTGCTTTTCAACTAGCCTCTTTCACGCCGACATGGATCACTGTAGATGAGGGACTGGGCAGGTATCTCTATTCATTGAAACGCTGACCTGGAGCACTGGGTATGTGCCATTCAGTCTGTGCTGGTCTTCAATGAACCTTTTTGATGCCAACTTGGATCACTGGGTGTGTGCTAGTATATGTGTGCCTCTCTTCAATGAACAAATACAGTACAGTTTACTCTTATTAAAGGGAACTTCAAATTAATAAGCCATGATTGATTGCAGCTCAATTCTAGTATATGAAGATCTGCTAAATATTTTTTTTATCAATAAAACTTGTGTTGAATAGATTCAAGTGTTTTTCTCCCTCTAAAGCTAAAGAATTAGTAACGTAATGTTGTTCTGAATATCAATAAGGTTCTCAGTTCACTAGTGAACCTGTTTTATGACAATCTTATATTGCATATAAAGTTTTCCTTTCCAGTTTTCCTCCAAATATATTGCAGAAGTGTTTTCCCATCTTTGCAGCAGTTGGGTTATCGGACGGCAAATCTGCAAAAGCATGGACTGTAGATCAAGTGACTCTATCACTGCTCCGTGCGTAGCCATCGTTAGCACTTTGTCGTTCCACTGTAGTTTGCGCCGACTGTGAAGAGGTGCCTTTTTATTTTCAGGTGTGGCGCGATTTGCCACCTGTCAGAAATTCTGAAATCGAGAGGGTCAAGACAAGTTTCACGCACCCCCTCCCCTTCGCCCTCCCTTCTCTTTTTCTCTTCCATCCGTCATCCCTGCAAATGTATGCTGCCAGGTGATCGGCGCACTATAGTCACATGGCACTTTCGCACCCACCGTGTAAATCTAAAGCTAGCCTTGTGACAGGTTGCTTGAAGCTACAAAAAGAGACCGATCTGCATCTACGAATGCGTTGGGAGCGATGCCGCTGTATACGGTGCATTGGAAAGATGGTGGCCATGACCAACTTTGATGCCACCTGTCCACTCTCTTTCATGTGCAAGGCGGTTTGTTGGCTTTCCAAGTGTACCACAGCTGTTACAAATAGATCTGTGTCAATTTGGTACCACACCTTAACTTTAGTTGCCGACACCAGACGAAGATAGCAGCGCCGTTAGGCCGCTTGGGAAGTCAGGCCGTGATGAAAAATCACAGCTGGCCAATGTGATAACGGGCCGCAAGCCATTGTGGAATGCTTGCCACTATGTTCATTTGAGTGGTTCATCAGTGTTAAGTCCCGAGATCACACGCATGGGCTAGAGTGACAGCTGTTGAAGCGGTGTTAAGTTCGTCGCCACGTATCTAATACAATTTCTACGTGCCTTCGCATATGCTTTCGCACTTTTCGAAATAGACGCTGGTTTTGTTGCCATTCCCTCTGTCCACGTCAAGATACTATCATTTCAATCGGTCCTGTCGACTTGGATGAACCTTGTACCAGCAAACAACGCCATGCGACACCGTCTGATCTCCGCATAGGACCGACGTCGGGGAGCACTCGCAGACGCAAAGTGGACAACCATGTCAGCCGCAACTGTGTCAGCCTCATACATAACTCGTTATGCTTTACCTTCGACGCTCATGATGAGATGGGTACTGGCTACTTTTTTTTTCCTTGTCAGTTTTATCTTCAGGATTTAATGAGGTGGCCTGAGTCATAATGTTTCATAGCATTCCAGCCTGCATTTTGCTACATCACGTGTCCGAATGCTTGACCATATGCTGTTGGCGTGCATCTTTTTTTATAGTGCAGCTATGGCAGCACATGGCGGTCAGTGTGGCCGAGTGCTAATCTACCACATGTGCAAAGGTTCGGCGATCTGAGATGGCGTGCCCTTGTGCGCTGTCTTCCCGCACATTTAGTGCTGGAGGTTGCTTAGTCTCAAGTTTCAGAGATTCGTTAAAGCGAGAGGCAGATGAAGCATTCGCTCCTCGTTGCCAGCGCTCTTCATGATAGTGCATCCCACTGCGGGCAACACTATCCAGCCGTGGGGCTGGAGTGGACAGAAAGTGTGGCTGACTTCGCTTCGTACCGCCGATGTAAAGACATCGTCGACACAGCACGAAACCGTAATTGTCGTCGCCGACTCTGAAATTCACTGAAAAAAATTTTCGCTAATTTGCTTTTTCTGATTGCTTGATAATACAGAAAACATTGTGTCACCTTCCGTGTAAGAAAACTCCATCAGGGACTGTACTTGTTTGCATAAATAATTGAATTTCAGTATAACCAAATTTTGATATAACGAAGCAAATTGCCAATTTTACTGACTGTATTATATTGAGTTTTAACTGTATTCGTTTCAAGGTGACTTGAAGTGCTCATGTTGCAAGAACGTTATCAATTTTGTTCAATATTGCTCATTTTGTTCTTGCTGACTGCTAAGTCCTATCACTGAGGGGGCCACAAAGATGTGCAATGCATTGGAAGTATGGCTGCTATGATTAGCCACGCACGGCACTTTGAAACACTAGTCAACCTGCACATTTGAGGTTTTGCCAAGATCTGGCATTTCTCCAAGTAGGCTTTGCAACTTTGCCTAATTAGCCTTGGCAGACTTCATGTTGTTGCAAAAAAGGACGAGCCAGGCATAATTGCACAATGTGTACATTTTTCGTGCTCGATAGATCAGTCAACGCATCTAATCACTAGTGGCAAACTTGCCACACAGCTCGGCGCCCACACTGCCAATTTCGCTAACTCCAGCTTATCTCTGGTAATGAGTACTTCGCACAACTGACTGGTCATCAGAGCCTAAGCAGCAGTGCATGTAATCTGACTTGTTTCTTCAGTATACTGCCTAAAATGGTGTTTCTTCCTGTGAAGGCAGTGTTGATCTAAGGATAGTTTACAATAACTGGCTTCCGCCAGTAAATATGTGTTTAAATTGCATTGCAGGTTACTGCTGGGACTACTCGGACCTGGCAGCACATGCTGAAGAAGATGTCTCAAGTGGTGATGAAGCACCTGGCAGCCATCAGGGCTCGGAGTGTTCTGAAGACACAGCCCTGCAGGTAGGTGGCTATATTGCCTGATTTTAGTTTCATTTATTATCCAGTTTACCACTTTCGTCTTCTCCAAATATAAGTGTTTTTTTCACTAGCTACAGTCGACTTCCAATAATTCGTGTCTGGTTAATTTGATCCCAAGCAAAGGTCCCAGATGGTGCCCATGCATTTCTATGGGCCCCAACTTGCATTACTTCTATGGGTGTGCAAATACGGAATAGTAGATTTCGAATCGAATATAAGTCGAATCAAGAAAGAAAAGCGAATATCGAATTGAATATCGAAAATCAGAAAACTTCTCACAAAACTTGATGCTTACTAATTTTGGCCAAGAAAATACGGTGCTGTACATGCTCGGGAGTCTGCTAGCATTGCATAACAAGAATGTAGCAAGCTATCAGTAACATATAGGTACATAGAAACGATACACTACATACATAGAAACAATACGCTATACAGTATGGTCTACTTTTATTGAAATGTACACCAAATTACTATGCCAGCACTTATTACAGCTCAGTTCTAGTATATGAAGGTCTGGAAATTTTTTTATAGCAATAGAATTTCTCTTGAATAGAATCGAGTGCTTTGTTTCCTCTGAAACTAATGAATTAGTGACATTATATTGTACTGAATACCAGTGAGGTTCTCAGTTTAATAGTGGACATGTGCTTTGCGGCAATCCTTTATTTATTGCATAGAAAGTTTTGCTTTTCAGTTTTTCTGCAAGATGCAGAATGGCTGTCCCAACTCTACGGCAGATGGGTTATCGTAAGGCCAATCTGCGCGACAGACGAAATTGGACCTCACATCACGCGACTTTAGTAGCCAGCGCAAAAAGGAGGTGCCGTCCGCTCCGTTTCATTGTTAGGTTTGGCGTGATTTGCCGCCTGTCAAAGATTCTAAAGTCTGAAGGATCATGGCAAATTCGCTGAGCGCATTTTGCTTGTTGGTACATGGGCAACTCAGAGATTGTATCTAGCTAATACTCTCGCTAGAGCCTCACTAACGCCTTTTGTGTAAGGGATACTGTGATGATTATGGACGTTCGTCACTTGTTTGTGTGTCTTAAGACGAGAAAAACGCACAAGAGACGCTAGTAGGCAAAAAAAAAAAAAATGTTTTTCTTTCAAACACACGATGGCAAGGAAATGAAAAGAAAACAAAACAATGTCACAGAGGAGTTTCACGCGCACACTGATGTACGCGACGCTCAGTCCTACACCACCGTTCGGCGCGTCAAGAGTTCCGGAAAACTATCTCACGGTTTCGGTCGTGACGATCGACTCGCTTGTCGTTACCGCGGTACGGTCGCCGAGGCGAGCCGAGGCAGAGGTGGCACGGTTCTGCTGCTGGAACCGTCGCCGGCACACGGCTGCGCTACCGTGTGTGGCGCCTGGCTATGTTGAGGACAACACTGCGTTGTGCGGCCGCAACTCACGAGGACCGCGACCCAGGGTCGGCCCACGCGGACAGCACCTCGGTAGGCCTCTGTGATGTGTTTCGTTGTCACTGATCTCGGGGGCGTGCGGGTGTTATCAGAGATGAAGAGGGAAGACGCATGGCGACACAGCAAGCAGATTTTATTTACACGCGAACTCAAAATCAAAAAGCCTCAAACCGAAAATCAAGCTACACACTGAACTAAGACACAACAAACAAATAAATGTTAACAAATGTACAACCTAATGAATCAATAAATATCCTTAACTTCGCCTTCGTTAGTCCTAGGCCCTTCCTACCCCAAAGTCTGGCATCACTGGCCTACTGTAGTGACGATACAAGAAAGTCGTTCTTACAAAGCTCGTCGATGGGGTTGCTCGTATCTTTCCGGCCGGAATCTCGTAGCATCTCGTAGCCATGTGGCCGTTTCGCCGATCTTCGCATCAACGTTGCTGCATAGAAGTCGGTCCTTCAACTGGCTCGTCTCAGAAGCCTGGGTAACCCGGTCGCTGTTGCTGACGTGGCCGGGAGAGGTGACGGGTTAGGCCTAGCGACGTCCTCGGCCGCTGCTTCCGTCTCGCTCCTTTCCCGAGAGCCGACGTGGCGTTCCGGGGATCATCGAGCGTGCCGGTCTGCCTTGGAAGAGGGGTCCTTTCTGGGGTGCCCGGTCCTGCCGTGAGAGGCTGCAGCCGGTCCAGGAGCCTCACTCGAACTTGCCGAGGTCGACGGCCACACCATGGACGGCCAACGTCACGGACTCGGCCAGACCCCCGAGTCTCCCGTCGCCAGTGCGGTGCTGGCGATGCGACCTTCCTGGCCCGGAGCCACGTCGATAATGCTCAGACAACGCCGTTTCTCCTTCGATCACGCCTCGGGTCACGCGCCTCGCGCGCTCGCGCCGTTCAGAACGCTCCGCTCACATCGTCCTCGTCTTCTTTTATTTCGCCTCCGGCCACTTACTCATGACATGGCTCCCCTCTTCAAGAGTTTTTTTCCAAAAAACTGCTTTCTCTTGTCCTCAATTTTCCTGCTGGACTCTTCTTCTGAGGCTTGCGGACTTCACTTGTGCTCGCGGCTCGCTTGTCACCACAACATTTTCGCGCACATTTCACCTTTCACCGCACACTGCACTGCAATGGTCTTTTCGTAATGTTCATTGTCCCAAAACACTCTACATGAATAAACTTGCTATTTACACACGTTTGTAAAAGTTGACAATTCCAGTGTCCGAGGGCATTCCTAATGATAGTCCTTTTGTAGCCTACCAGTTATACCTGTACTATTTTTCCGCCTTTTTCGGAGCTCCCACGCTTCCCTACGTACGGCCTGCTTCTTCCTCTTTCCTCCTCTAGCACATTTCTTGGGCAGTTTGGAATGTCCCTGCCTTAACTCTGGCCTCTTAATCCTTTTCCTTGACGTCCGCCTCTTCTCATGCATCTGCATTTTAATACGCTGTTTTCTTTTCCATCTACTGGGAGTTTTCTTTCTACCTCCATGCTTTGCGCGTTTTAGGCGACTAGCGCATCTATCCTCCCTCTCATTTCTTTCGGAGTTTGGCTGATTCCTCATTTCTGATGCCTGTCGATCACTGAAATCGTTTTCGATTATCACCTCACTGTCATTCCGAGGTGAATCTACTTTTTCCTCTACTACGCCCTTACGCGTTCTGTGCGAGTTCTTCCTACCCTTGCTCGTTGTCTTGCGTCTCGAGTGATTCGGGTATCTGCCAGCTTTCTCATTTCTCTCTGAGGTTGGCTGACTTATCGATTCTGATGCTTGGCTATCCTTGGAATCATTTTTCATTACCAACCCCCTGTCGTTCTGGGTTGAAGCTACATTCTCTACACCGTCATAGGCGCTATCTATTCTGCCAACGTCTTCTGACAGATTTCTGCTGTCCGGCGGCTCTGCTACACTAGCGGGCCTACTCTCAATCTTAAGCTCAGCCTCACGCTCTTTCATTTTCAATGCCTGTAACTGCTCTCGCAGCATCTTAAGCTCTCTCTCCTGGAGCTGTTTTCTTTCCTCGTAAGCTTTAGTAACTGCAGCAAGTTCTGCTAATCGAGCGGCCTCTACGCGTTTCCTTTCATCCTCAATTAGTTTGAGGCCCTGCTCCTTGCTGAGCTTCTGCTTGCGAATAGTGGCCGATATCGCCTCCCAATCCATCTTTGCAACTTCCGAGAATCAGTGACTGGGCTGGATAGAATCCGGGACGGATCCTGGCAGGCTCGCCAATTGTGATGTGTTTCGTTGTCACTGATCTCGGGGGCGTGCGGGTGTTATCAGAGATGGAGAGGGAAGACGCATGGCGACACAGCAAGCAGATTTTATTTACACGCGAACTCAAAACCAAAAAGCCTCAAACCGAAAATCAAGCTACACACTGAACTAAGACACACAAACAAATAAATGTTAACAAATGTACAACCTAATGAATCAATAAATATCCTTAACTTCGCCTTCGTTAGTCCTAGGCCCTTCCTACCCCAAAGTCTGGCATCACTGGCCTACTGTAGTGACGATACAAGAAAGTCGTTCTTACAAAGCTCGTCGATGGGGTTGCTCGTATCTTTCCAGCCGGAATCTCGTAGCATCTCGTAGCCATGTGGCCGTTTTGCCGATCTTCGCATCAACGTTGCTGCATAGAAGTCGGTCCTTCAACTGGCTCGTCTCAGAAGCCTGGGTAACCCGGTCGCTGTTGCTGACGTGGCCGGGAGAGGTGACGGGTTAGGCCTAGCGACGTCCTCGGCCGCTGCTTCCGTCTCGCTCCTTTCCCGAGAGCCGACGTGGCGTTCCGGGGATCATCGAGCGTGCCGGTCTGCCTTGGAAGAGGGGTCCTTTCTGGGGTGCCCGGTCCTGCCGTGAGAGGCTGCAGCCGGTCCAGGAGCCTCACTCGAACTTGCCGAGGTCGACGGCCACACCATGGACGGCCAACGTCACGGACTCGGCCAGACCCCCGAGTCTCCCGTCGCCAGTGCGGTGCTGGCGATGCGACCTTCCTGGCCCGGAGCCACGTCGATAATGCTCAGACAACGCCGTTTCTCCTTCGATCACGCCTCGGGTCACGCGCCTCGCGCGCTCGCGCCGTTCAGAACGCTCCGCTCACATCGTCCTCGTCTTCTTTTATTTCGCCTCCGGCCACTTACTCATGACAGCCTCGACCAAGGACAGCCCTCAGCAACTGCGCCCTGGCAGGAGCCGCTCAGCAGGCCTCGTCCTTGGTCCTGGAACAGGCCTCCGCATCTGGCCCGGGTAGGCACGCCTTGGTCACTCGGCCGCAGCAGGAACCACGGCCCGAGCTCTTCTTCCCGAGCGTAACACCCGATCTACTGCCACCGTGGCTTCGCCGCCCAAGCTCCTCCGCACGTTCGCCACGTAGCGCTTCTTTTTCTTCGTTTTTGTTCTTTTTTCTTCCAGCTCCCGTGCCACCTGCCCTCAGCTCGTCTTCTTCACTTCGGTATGCACTTCTACTGATTCCACAAGTCTCGGAGTACACGTAAAAAATATATATATAAAAAAAATTTGTGTCCTTTCCCCACAGATACCAAGACCTGAGCGAAATGTTCTACGGGGCTTGGGATGACCCTGTAGGATGTTTCCCTTAGTATTTTGAATAAAATGGATGGGTTAGACATGGGTGCACAGCTCCTAATGCACTATCTTCAATTCTTTGACTATGTCATCTTTGTTTGAACAGATGCACGCTGCTCCGGTCATCAAATATGATACAGTAAAACCTCCTTAATTCAACCCTCGTTAATTCAGAAAATCGCATAATTGTGATGTTTGTTTTGTTGTCACTGATCTCGGGGGCATGCAGGTGTTATGAGAGATGGAGAGGGAAGACGCATGGCAACACAGCAAGCAGGTTTTAATAACACGCAAAATCCGAACTTCAAACAAAACTCACTAAAACTAGAACACACTGAAGGCATAAATACTAATAAATGTGCAACCTACTCAATTAATAAACATGCCCTTAATTATGTCCACAATAGTTCTGGGTGTTTTCTACACGAAAGTCGGGCAACTCTGGCCTACTGGTATCTCCATACAGGAATAGATCTCTCACTCAGTTCGTCGCTGTTGTTGCTCGTATCTTCCCGGCCGGAATCTCGTAGAATCTTTCTCCATGTGGTTGTTTCGCCAACCGTCGCATAAACATTGCTGCATAGAAGTCGGTCCGTCAACTCGCTCGTTTCGGAAGCCTGTTTGACCCGGTCGCTGTTGCTGACGTGGCAGGGAGGCTTGACGGGTTAGGCCTAGCGACGTGCTCGGCCTCCGCTTCCGTCCAGCTCCTTTCCCGATGTGCCGATGTGGCGTTCCGGGGATCATCGAACACGCTGGTCTGCCGAAGAAGGGGGATCCTCTCCGGAGTGCCCGGCCATGCCGTGTGGTGCTGCAGCTGGTCCAAGGAGCCTCGCTCGAACGTCTCCGAGGTCGACGACTGCACCTCGGACTGCCCGCGTCACGGACTCGGCCGGACCTCCATGTCTCCCATCGCCAGAGCGTATCTGACGATGTGTCCTTCCCGGCCCAGAGCCACATTGATAATGCTCGAATTGTGCTTTTTCTCCCTCGATCACAGCTCGGCTCACGGGCCTCACGGTCTCGTGCCGTTTGGAATGCTCCGTTCATATCGTCTTTCTCTTCCTTTCTTTCGCCGCATGGGCTCTTACTCATGACAATAATTCGGACTTGTCCTTTAACAGCTTTAATCAAGGAAAGCTTGAGTACCGTGGCTACATCCGCATCATAAACTGCATTTACCACGCCGGCTATCACATGAAACTGCATGTTGCAGCACGCATACGCTGAACGTTATCACGATGGCAGTGACAACCTCAATGCAAACTTCCTGAAGTTCGCTGTAGCACTTTACTGCAAATGTAGTACAAGCAACAGGATCGTGTTCTCTTCACACAAACAACAACCGACCTTCGCACCCGCCAGGGTGGCTCAGTCAGCTAAAGCGTTGCGCTGCTGAGCACAATATCGTGGTATCGATGGAGGCAAAATGCAAAAACGCCTGTGTGCTTGCGTTGTAGTGCATGTTAAAGAACCCCAGCTGGTCAAAATTAATCCGGAACCCTCCACTACAACGTGCCTCATAATCATAACTGGTTTTGGCACGTAAAACCCCAGAAAGAAGAAGAAGAATGCCTGAAAAAAATATTAATAATAACTTTCTCAAGCAAGATGTTGAAAACACAACTATTGCCGTTGTCGCAGCTTATGATAAGATTCACAATCCATGGGGCTCTTCGGCGCTGCAAAACTGCAAAACGCAGCATAATTCCACAGCTGTGCGGAGTTTCATAGATGATGGCTCCATCGTATCATACTAGAAGCGCACCTGATCGCAGTACAAAGGCTACGGAGGGAGCGTCTGCTCCGACGCTCTGACCTCCTTGTAAGGTTTCCGGCGCTCACTGCTAGGTGTCGCATGAAATCTGTAGTCGCGAATACTCCGTCCGCCGTTATGTGGCCACTTGCAAATCATGCCAATGTTGCAAAGCACCCCCGCTGCTACCTGCAATAGCTACTGGCGCATCCAATCCAGAAAAGCATTGCCTTTGTGATTTGCTTCTGTTACTCCAAGGAAGGAGTCACCGGGTGCTGGATTTAGACACCACCTAGTATATGATGTTAAGCCGATTAGGTTTCCTCTATGTTCTCTCTCCCGCCACTTTCATGGGTGAAGCGAGTGTTGGTGTTGCTCGTGTCTCGTTTTTCGACATGGCAGACTGGTGCGAAATGCTCGCGCAGTTTTTAATGGGCACATAAATTTAAAAGCTTATGAACTCTAGAACTGTGATGTTGATTACACGGTATTGTAATGAAGTGACACAGCTGTTAGTGTTCAGATGCATCAGCTCACCAGGGAGACGAAGATAAAGGGGGATGAGCTCCGGCAGGGGCAAGTGTAGATCGGCAGGTGCGACGACGGCGTGAGGTAACATTAGAAAATCTAGATTTATTAATACACTGTACAAACACATTATACCCTGGGGGGGGGGGGGGGGGGGGGGTGCGCTCTGCGTGAGGCTAGGGCTGAAGGCAAGCTCCGGATCTAGCCACAAACAGTTGTTCCGTCGTGCTCCCCAACCCGTAGCGCGTGCAATCGCAGCTACGTTGGGTTCGGGCAAATAAGGCTACGAGCGAGTCAACTCAACAATGTTTATTGCTGTGGGCAATAAGGCACACTTGCAGAGGGAAGTCCACTCTGTAATAAGTAAGCTTGCCTCGTTGCGGGTGATAGTCACACAAGCAAGGTCACTCACGGGTTACAGCAGGTAAAATCCGTTCCAGCAGGTTCGAGGTAGGGGTGCCAGAGAGAGCCGGTCTCCCCCGGTGGCGCTCATTTATGCCTCTTTACCTTTTTGCGAGGAGAATTGCCTCCTCGCCCGTCGGATACCTTCCGGATACCATCCCTTCTCCCACGAGGGTACGCGCGTCGCGAGAGGCAAGTGAGAACCGGAAGTGGGCAAAGTGCCTCTCTCTCGTGTCTACGCCGGCTCCCGATACGTCCGTAACATGTGCTCGCAACAACGAGAGTACGCGAGCGAAGGTGGGTGCATGTCCTCCCCACATCCTCCTCCCCTTAAGCCCCCCGTACATTGAGGTGGGCACCTAGGTATGCCCGAGGGGTTCGGGCAGCCATTCTAAGTTCTTGTCAAGGTTGGCAACCAAGGAAGCGTTGCAGACGCAGGCTTGAGCGTCGGGCTGGCGTACACTTGATGCCGACTCGGAGGTGGCTGGTCAGCTGCACTGCTTGGGCTGGTGAGGCGGGATCATAGTCAAGGCTTGAAGGTGGCTCTCAGTGCCGCGCTCCAGGTGTCGGCTGCACTAGAGGAGCGGTCGCCTGCCGACCGCTGGCTAGCGGTTTGTGCGGCTTGTGGGGACGCGCGACTCTTGCGCATCCCCTGATGTTGTTTTCCCCGCATGACTCCCGTCTCCTGTAATCCGGCTTCGCCACGTGGCTTTACGGTTGGTGTGGTTGCAGCGCATTGCAAAAGATGGCGCGAGTGTCGCGATGCTAACGCCACCTAACGGTGGGGTTACTTGGGCGCAAAAGGTCGAAGGCGCTTCCTCTTGGCTTGGGGGTCAGCGAGCAGCATACACAAACGCTTCGCGCGTGTGCCGGCCCGCTTTGCGGGACCGTTCCGAGAAGCCTTAGGAGCAGCACACCGGTACGGACGAACACGATCGTTTGAACTCGCTACCCTTCGCGTGACCGTACGCGTGAACGACTAGGCAATGGTGTCTTAGCATCGGGCGAACATATTCAATTGCTATCCCGTCACGGTAAGTCACGCCCATGTGCATGTTCTATGCATAGTAATTCGGCTAGCGTGCATCAGTGTATGAAAGGTGCAATAAATGCCCTTGTGATTGTTTACACTACTGGGCTTCTTCGATTTTCAGAGTTCTGTCAGCCCGCTGGCAGCCAGACAGCAGCCAGCTAGTTACGGTTCTGATAGAAAGTCACGTGGACTGGGATCCCAAGACAACCCGGAGTTGCCCGAAGTTTGCAAAATCGAACGCCGGGACAGCGCTGGCCGCGGGATAAATGTAAACATGCTACCAGCATGGCGGCGACCGGCGTGGGCGACGCGCGCGAGGCGTAGTCGGCCCATTTCACCGTTGCCACCTTGAAAATATACAGCTGTATTCGGGAAAACGATCACTTTTGCGAGATGTTGCGTGACTGGCGCAGCGTAACAAAAGGCCTGCGACGCGTCCGATGCCAAGACGGAAAACCGCACGTAAATAATCGCGAAAAAGCGATCGCTCGAGGATGCCTCGAGGACGTCGGCCACCGGCGACATTTGAAGTCATTTGACAAGACACGAAAAAGTGGGTACGTCATCACACGTAAAATTTCGTGCCGACCGAAATGCTTGAATTCGATTTGAGAAAATTTGGTTCGGTTGATAGCGCTCCTTTCAATTCTGCTCCTGTGCTGAAGGAGCTGGCGCATGAAAATGCACGCCACCAGTGACCAGCGAAAAGCTTTACACGAAAAATAGTATTGGTCGATATTGGTCGAGAGCAATAATTAACCTAATATATGTTGTCGGGATATGGGGTGAATCGCCGACGGCCCTCTGCCTCGACACACCGAGCCCCGCGGTTGGCGCATGCCTGCGCATCAACTGCGGTCTGGTACAAGCTCGAGGAAACATTAGACGACAACCACGTGTACATGGAAAGCATTTATTACGACTGCGACTAACACTTCGAGCAGGCCAGCTAGCTATTGTTGACATCACTGAGGGTTCCCTCGAAGAGATTAATACACTAGGTAAAGAAGAGCTTCCGACTTACCAACTGGGGAATACCGGGGGAGCCGCGGCGTTTGCCGCGGCAAGAACGCGGTTGACTAACCACGTGCGGGAATACGGGAGCGACGGCGGAGACTTCCACCGTCGCCGCTTGCTGGAGACCAAAGAGACCCGGGCGATATCAGCGGGATCTCACGTGACCCACCCGGTGGCACTGATAGCGCTTGCGATTCCCGCGCGCCTCCCGCGGAAGGAAAGTTTCCCCTCTCCCGATTCTCCCTGGCACGCATGCGCTTGATGCGACGTTCGCTGCCCGTGCGGCGGTTATAGGACCCGAGGATTCCCACATCCCTCCACCCTTAAATATTGCCCTACGGCGGAGAAATCACTGGAACGACGGCATTGACAAAGTATCCGGGCAGATGCGATGGTAAACTCCGGCAGGAAATGTCCGAATCCATGTTGATAGGCAGCACAGTCCTGTGTGGCGGCTGCCCACATGTGGCAGCTGTAACAGTGGTTGACGATGACGGGGCTGAAGATGGCTTGCCCTCAAGATGCGCGCCGCAATGTCCACCCGGGAACAGCGGGTCAGGACTTTCTCGAAGCGGCTTGCGCGCCGGCTCGATGAACCTCGCACCGACGCATCCTCGTGGGAGTGTATGGTGGTGTGCCTCCCTCATTGTGGCTGCCATGTTCTGCTGCATCGGGCCGCGAACAGGGAGAGGCCGAGACAGCAGGCAGGGACGTGGACCATGGCAGCAAGTCGAGGCGGCTTCACTCGTTCTGCAAAGTCGCTCAAATGCACTCCACAAACACTTAGAATTAAGGCAGTAGAGGCCGCCACAACATCGGCCGTCTGACACGATGCTGAACCACCCGTCTACCGCATAGCTTTATGTGGTAACGAGAAGAAAAAAAAAATCCAGTTCGTTTGAATGAAGTTATTCGCTTCGACCGAATTTTTCCGGTCCGATACAGCGCGAAAAAGGGCGAGTAATCGAGTAATTTTGAGTAATCGCTTGCATGTGAATTTTGGGGGGAAAAAAATCCTCTGGGAGTTGTCTAAGTATACAAGGGTGGTCCGATAAATACTTAGCCTCACCGTGAGAGCGCGACGCTATCGCATGAGACATATACTGATGTTGAGTAGGCTCTCTTAGAGGGACACATGCAAAGGTCCAGTCGAATCGGGCTCGCGGTTTTGTTTTTGGCCACTTGAGGAAGAGGAAGCAGGTGATTTTTCGTGTGTCCGTTAAAAAAATGGAAAAAGAGCAATATCGGTCGGTGATTCGATTCTTGTTTTTGAAAGGGAAATCGCGCAGCGAAATCAAAGAGCGACTGGATGCCGTCTACGGTGAGTCTTCTCCTTCGATGGCAACCGTCAAAAATTGGTTCAACGAGTTTAAACGTGGTCGCACGTCGGTTTTTGATGAGCCTCGCCCAGGGGCCCCGGAAACGGCTACCACAGCTGATAACGTGGCAAAAATCCACGGCCTCGTATTGGCAGACCACCGACTGAAGGTACGCGAGATAGCTAAGACAGTAGGCATCTCAAAACACTGCGTGGGTCATATCCTGCATGAAATTTTGGGCATGAGAAAGCTGTTGGCGCGATGGGTGCCGCATTTGCTCACTCCGGACAACAAGCGCGTCCGTGAGACCACTTCAGAGCAGTGTTTGAAGCTGTTCAAGCGTAATTCGAAGGAGTTCCTGCTTTGTTTTGTGACCGTTGACGAAACATGGATCCACTGGTACACACCAGAGACCAAAGAACAGTCGAAACAGTGGACTGCACCCTGAGAACCTGCTCCGAAGAAGGTGAAGACGAAGACTGTCGCATCGGCCAGAAAGGGGATGGCCACCATTTTCTGGGATTCTCAAGGTGTGATCTTCGTCGACTACCTTGAGAAGGGCAAAACGGTGACAGGACCCTACTACGCCGAATTACTGGGCCGATTTGACGCCGAATTGCGAAAAAAACGGCCACATTTGGTGAAGAAAAAGGTGCTCTTCCACCATGACAACGCGCCATCTCACACCTGCGCCGTCACCACGGCCAAGTTGGTCGAACTGGGCTACGAAGTGGTGCCCCATCCAGCGTATTCTCCAGATTTGGCCCCGAGTAATTTCTTCTTGTTTCCCAACTTGAAAAAGTCACTCGCCGGACAAAAATTTGAGTCGAATGAAGAAGTTATCTCCGGGGCCACAGAAGCCTTCTTTGCTGCTCAGGAGAAAACATATTTTTCTGACGGGATCAAGAAGTTGGAGGATCGCTGGGTCAAGTGTATAGAGTTGAAAGGGGACTATGTTGAGAAATAAATCGACACCATTCCAGAATTTTCGTTTTCCTTTTGAAGGCTAAGTACTTATCGGACCGCCCTCGTACGTAAGCATTGTGTCACTTGCTCATCTCTATGCAGCTCAGTGTCATTATCAGTGTTATGAAACTTGATACAACCAGTATAAATGACAGCGCTGTGGCGGCATGAACTGCTGCGGACGGCGGCGCAAGGTGAATTGATGAGGCAAGTAAACTACTGCAGGTGGCAACGCCAGGTGCGCTGATGACGTTCCAGTCATTTTAAGCCGGTATTGCTCTTTAGCACCTTAACCATCTGCATCAAGCCATTATCAACCGTGGCCAACCGTACTCCGGCAGCGGCTGCATATGGTGCGGCCACACGGGCTCCTGTCTTGAAAGTGACCTGCAATGGGAACACAGTGCGGCGAGTGCTGATAGCTTCATGCACGCTGTGTTCTCGCCTCTTAGTATGGCTTAGTTCACATTGAAGAGAGACGCGCGGGCCCCTATCTTGAAAGTGATCTGCGATGAGGTCAGAGAGTGCAGCGAGTGTGATAGCTTCATGAGCGCTGTGTTCTCGCTGCTTAGTCGAAGCGAGAGGCAGCATGTAGGTGAATTGACTCACTGCTGTGGGCCCTATCTTGAAAGCGATTGTCTTACAGGACGGACGGATGATTTTTCTCATTGGGTAAGCATATGAAATGCTTACACATTTAAAAATTAAGGCATGTGCAATATATTGTACAAGGGGTCCTAAGAAGACATATATATACACACACATATATATATAGAGAGAGAGGGGTGGCAAAGCTCCTCCTCCCTTCCGGAAAATGATGAAAATTGTACCCCTATGGACCATGGTATGGTAACCATGCTTTCAAGGCATGTCACCAGTGTACTTCAGGGCAAGCCAGCACTGGTGCACACCGGTGCATGCCACAGCTGTGGCACTCTTTGCGCAGTTCTCCGTACAGCGCCATATGCACTAAGCCTATTTGGACCAGTAGCTGCTCACATGTTGCCATCTTATCATTACTGTCATGTTGCTATCTTATCGTTACTGTCGATATTCTCACGGCCAGAGTTGGTGTGAACGTGGCAAGACGCGAGCTGCCACGCAAAGTTGCAAAGAGTCGGCGGTTACTACGCCTTTATCTGGAGGTAACTGCTCCTGGACGCTTCATTTACACCGTTGCTGATAATGGTTCTCGATGGCATTCCACCTTTAGAACTTCATATTTTTTTTCAGCTAAAGCAACATTGACAATTAATGCAACTTGAATGCTTTTGGCGTGCATGAGACTGATGCTGCATACCTTGCAAATTGCTGTCATGGCACAATAGTTTCCAGCCAACTAGAATACTTCGTTATCCACTTGTGTCCTGTGTATAGTAAAATTACAGTGCCTAGAATATACTTATTCTAGGCACTGTAGTAAAATATATTGTGAGTTCCCAAGGAAAAAATGGCAGCGACTGCACTCGTAATATTGAAGTGGCAGGTGATCGGAATCAGCCGGGTGCCATTCGGATAGAGCTACAAGGCTGCATATTGTTCTTTAGATTACGTTTTTAGCAGGAACTTGCAGCTAGATGGGGCAAAGCGTCTGAAATAAAAATGAAGACACAGAAAATTTGATTTTCTGAGCAAAGTGGTGTCTCATCATAACTACCGACGCCAGCTTCAGTGTCGTTAGTGTTTGCGCATCTTGAAGGGCAAGGTCACATAAAACCGACTACTGATCGATGTAGACAACTTTTCATGGAACTATTGCGTTTGTTATAAATGGGTTTGGGGGGGGGGGGGGGGGGGGCTGTATTTCGAAAGCGTTTGAATTAGAAAAGGGCACACAACATATGCCGCTGCCACCATATCACTTGCTTCATCCTTTCTTTTTTTCTCTCTCTTCACTTCTCCTTTGCACTGCCCTTGTTGCTCTCTTCTTGGTTTGCACCACCTTGTTAAGAAGCATGCTTGCTGTCTTGCTTGTCTGCAGGATTTGCTGGCAGCTGCATTATTACTAGTATTTCATTTCACGTGGCTGCACTATAAGCAGCAGTGGCTTAGCCTGAAGTTTATTTCGGGAGGGTTTTGCCGCTGACAACTACCACTCCTCTCCCTTCCTTCACCCCCCTCTCTCTCTCTATATATATATTGTGAGCGCATTTTGCGCATATCGTCGTCGTCATCTGTACATACGACTCATCATCTTGTGTGAGCGCTATTTGTGCATATCGTCGTCTTCATTTGTACATACGACTCATCATCATCTTTTGTCTCGTGCGGTGCTTCGTCTCTGACTCGGGCGGCTGCTCAGAAATAAAGGCATCGCATCGGCCGACGTCTCACAAGTGGTGGAGAGTGCTTTCGATTCCCACGTCCTCTTACTTTCCCGATTCCCCTGGAGCTCCGATCCGGTCGTCGTTTGCTCTCGCCTACCACGGTGATGGCAGAAACCAACCCGTCCACCAGTGCTGCTACCACCTCTGCTCAGCCCGCTGGGCCTACCTGGACGGTGAACACCACACACCTAGATCCTCCCGTCTTTGCCGGCCTCCGCGGCGACGACGTCGACGATTCGCTCGATCACTACAACAGAGCCAGCGACGCCAATCATTGGGACGACACGCACAAATTGCGGTATGTCGCTTTTTACTTGACCGAAGTTGCGAAGACATGGTTTTTTAACCACGAAAGTGACTTTTCGGACTGGTCATCATTCACCCAGCAATTTCGCCAGATATTCGGCATGTCCTCTGGACGCTCCGCCGTCGCGAAACAGAAGCTGGCAACGCGCATACAAGAGCAAGACGAGTCCTATACGTCCTACATTGAGGACGTCCTCGCTCTCTGCCGCCGCGCACAGAGTGACATGGCGGAAGCTGATCGCGTTCGCCACATACTGAAAGGCATCAACACGGTCGCCTTAATGCTCTCGTCATGCAGAACCCAAACTGCGTTGGGGATATTATCACGGCCTGCCAGCGTCTAGACACGCTCCAGTCTATTCGCCTGCCACGCGCCTCTACCGACCCTCATCTCAACGGTGATGCTGAGCTGCGCGCCCTGATACGAACTCTCATCAGGGAGGAGCTTCACGGCCATCTTTCTGGACCTACGACGCTTGCAACCGTTCGCCCCGCTCCTCCTGGACTGCGTGACATCGTCAAGGACGAACTGGCGTCGATGACAAACGTCCAAATGGACAAGTCTACTGCACCATTTCGTCCGCCAAGTTATGCCGAAATTGCCTCCCGGCCTCCCTCGACCGTTCCGTCTCCACGTGCCGAAGCTTACCGCGACCCCCTAGCTTCGCTGGCAGCGAATACTCCTGCAGAGCCGTACTACTCTCCGTGGCGGTCGTCGCGCCCTGTTTGTTTCTACTGCGGTATTCGCGGCCACATTTCTCGCTTCTGCCGTCGGCGTCAGCAAGATGAAAGGCGGGGCTATGCTACCTTTGAGCGAGACAGCGCACATAGGTTTGACTCCTACGTTCCCGGGCGTCACCCAGGTGAAAGGCGAGGCTATGACACCTTTGAGCGAGAAAGGATACCAGGCCCAGATTCGTACGTTCCCGGACCATACACAACCTCTTCCGGTCGCTCTCCTTCACCTTCCCAGGACATGGCTCGAGCATCCCGCTCGTCCCGGCATCGCTCTCCTTCACCTTACCGCCGTTCCTCATCGCCCTTGCGTGCTGCTTCCCACGTTGTGGACACCCGTCCGGAAAACTAGAGGCTGCAGTTTTCGGAGGAGAAACTGCATCGTATCGGACTGTCCCAATTCCTCCTGCTCGCCCCGCCAATTTGCTCTCAGTTTGTGTGGAAGGTCTTTCCGTCGACGCCCTTGTAGATACTGGAGCCGCTATTTCTGTTATACATCGTGAACTGTGCTTCCGTCTGCGAAAAGTGCAAACGCCGTATGTTGGTCCGGTCCTGTGTGGTGCCAATGACGTTCCCATCTTTCCTACCGGACAGTGCACAGCTCGCGTCCTGATAGACGGTATTCGTCACCATGTGCAATTTGCGGTGCTTTCGACGTGCGCTCATGAGATGATATTAGGATGGGACTTCCTGTCTGCTGCTTCTGCACTAATTTCGTGCGGCGACCCAAGCATCCACATCAGCGACACCGAGACTTATGCTGTTTTCGATTCCCCGTGTCCCAACCTCATTGCAGCAGCGGATTTTATTATACAACCAGACGAAGAACGTGTTCTTACCCTTGAGTCAACAGACATTGTCGATGGAGACGCATTGGTTGTACCTTCTCAGCGCTGCATTTCTCGAGGACTCGCCATCGCTTCTTGCTTGGTCCGGTTCTCAAGTGGCTATGCCAGCCTCACAGCCTTTAACACGACTCCTGAGCCACTACTACTGCCCAAAGGGTCTACCGTCGCCAAGCTCGCCGACGCTGCGCCGGTATGTGTCGTCAGTGTTTCGCCTGCCACATCTTCCGCGCATTGTACGCCCGCAGAAGGCCACACTAGTGCTATTAAGGCCACCTTGAGTGGAGATCTCAATCCGGCCCAGACGGATGCACTCCTCACCATTTTAATGAAGCATGCAGCTTGTTTTGACGTTTCTTCGCGAGGCCTGGGTCAGACCGCTGTAACTACTCATCGAATTGAAACAGACGGCTCTCGCATCATTCGCCGTCGCCCGTACCGTGTGTCACCTTCGGAGCGAAAAGTTATAGAAGAACAAGTGAACAACATGCTGACACGCAACATTATAAGGCCTTCAGCAAGCCCTTGGTCTTCTCCTGTTGTGCTTGTTAAGAAAAAGGATGGTTCTGTGCGCTTTTGCATCGATTATAGGGCGCTAAACAAAATTACCCGCAAGGATGTTTATCCTATGCCTCGTATTGACGATGCTTTGGATACATTACAAGGTGCCGAGTATTTCTCGAGCCTCGACTTGCGCTCAGGATATTGGCAGATTCCAATGCATGAGCAAGATAAAGAAAAGACTGCGTTTGCTACACCTGATGGCCTTTTCGAATTTAACGTGATGCCTTTTGGACTGTGCAATGCGCCAGCTACGTTTGAACGTATGATAGATACAGTACTCCGTGGCTTAAAGTGGAAGACATGCCTTTGTTACTTGGACGACATTGTCATCTTTTCGTCGAGTTTCTCCCAGCACCTACAACGTCTAGACCAAGTTCTGACGTGTCTAGCAAAGGCTGGTCTCCAACTCAATACTAAAAAGTGCCGCTTTGCAAGCCGAAGCATTAAAGTATTGGGCCACGTCGTCAGTAAGCATGGCATCCAGCCTGATCCCGATAAAATCGCTGCAGTGCTGCAATTTCCGCCACCAACCACACTTAAAGAACTCCGCAGCTTTCTAGGACTCGCGTCCTACTTCCGCCGCTTTGTCCGTGACTTCGCCACCATCGCCGCTCCTCTACACAAACTTCTGAATTCGAGCGCGTCCTTTGTGTGGTCGGACGACTGTGAAGCCGCCTTCTAGACCCTCAAACGACTTCTCACGTCAGGGCCCGTGCTCCGTCATTTCGATGCAACCGCCCCTACTATTTGACACACTGATGCCAGTGGGCATGGACTTGGCGCTGTCCTGCTGCAGCGGAATAAGAAATCTGAAGAGCAAGTCGTGGCTTATGCAAGTCGTACGCTTTCTCCTGCTGAGCGCAACTACACAATTACAGAACAGGAATGCCTCGCCATCGTGTGGTCAATACAAAAATTTCGACCCTATCTCTACGGCCGCCATTTCACAATTGTGACCGACCATCATGCCCTCTGTTGGTTGTCGTCCCTGAAAAACTTGTCTGGACGCCTAGGCCGTTGGGTACTGCGCTTGCAGGAATATGACTTTACTGTCACGTATAGGTCCGGCAAACAACATCAAGATGCCGACGCTTTGTCACGCTGCCCGCTGTCTCCAAACGCCCATGCTTCACCTTCGGTCTGCACGTCCCCATCTAGCCACACGTCTCAGAACACGTCCAGTAGCCCGGGACAGGCGGTTGCCTCAGTTGACTTTCTTCCGTCCACTGACCTCGTCTCACTCCAGCGTACTGACCCATACTGCCGAACGCTGATCGACCGACTTACTGGCTTGGCACGACCCCCCAACAGTCGCTTAAGGCGACAACTTTCACGTTTTAAGCTTCAGGGTGGAGCGTTATTTCGATTAATCTACCATCCTTCCGGTAACCGGTGGGTACCAGTCATACCTCGCTCACTTCGACTCCAAGTATTAGAAGCATTTCACGACGACGCGACGGCTGGCCACTTGGGCTTTCTTAAGACCTACGACCGCATCAAAACGCGTTGTTTCTGGCCGGGTCTTTCCGTCTCTGTCGCCAAATACGTTAGCTCCTGCGCGTCATGCCAACACAGAAAACGCTCGACATCCCTTCCAGCCGGTCCTCTGCAGCCTCTACCATGCCCGTCCACCCCCTTCGAAATTGTGGGCATAGACTTGTACGGACCCCTCCCACTCACGCCCGCTGGTCACCGCTGGATCGTTACCGCAGTGGATCATCTCACGCGGTACGCGGAGACAGCTGCTCTCCGCTCTGGTACTGCCTCCGAAGTCGCCGACTTTTTCGTGCACGCTATCGTTTTGCGCCACGGCGCACCTCGTGTCCTCCTGAGTGACCGTGGCAAGATGTTTCTTTCGCATGTTCTTCGTGAAGTCCTCCAGGCCTCTGACACCACTCATAAGACCACATCAGCGTACCATCCGCAAACAAATGGCCTTACCGAGCGTTTTCATCGAACTTTGTCCGACATGATGTCAATGTATGTTCGACCCAATCACACCAACTGGGACACCATCCTACCTTTCGTGACGTTTGCGTACAATACTGCCGTCCAACGTACAACCAATTACAGTCCCTTCTTCCTTGTGTACGGTCGTGCGCCGTCTTTCGTCTTGGACACTACACTCCTTTCAGCACCTGCGGCTCCATCCGCGTCTCTTCCTGAAGAATTTGCTGCTCGCATCGCCCGCTGCCGTGAAATTGCTCGCGCCAACACCGCTACCATTCAGGACAAAAGGAAAATTCGTTATGATGCGACGCGTCGCGTTGCTTCGTTCCGCCCAGGCGACGAAGTTCTTTTGTGGACACCTGTTCGCGCACCGGGCCTCTGTGAAAAGTTTCTCCAGAGATATCTCGGCCCCTACACCGTTTTGCAAAGAACATCGGCCGTTAACTACCGCGTCACTCCTGTCAGCTCAGCTACTGACCGCCGCCGCCGCTCTACTGAAATCGTTCACGTCTCTCGCCTGAAACCTTACATTCGCCGTACCTACCCTTTCTAGCTTGCGGTCTTGCTGACCGCTTTCCTGAAGGGGGGAAGTTAGTGTGAGCGCATTTTGCGCATATCGTCATCGTCATCTGTACATACGACTCATCATCTTGTGTGAGCGCTATTTGTGCATATCGTCGTCTTCATTTGTACATACGACTCATCATCATCTTTTGTCTCGTGCGGTGCTTCGTCTCTGACTCGGGCGGCTGCTCAGAAATAAAGGCATCGCATCGGCCGACGTCTCACAATATATATTTATATATATATATTTATTTATTTATTTACTTATTTATTGAGGTTGTTTATTTATTGAAGACAATTTCCTAGCACTTCCCGGGCAAGAATGCCTTAACGCATGTTTTTGTGTTGCCGAAAGAACACTTTGCTTAACTTCTGACAAAATTTTTTCTTTGCTAACGCGTGCAGCCACTTCGCATCGAATTATGCTATCATCCTTATGCTATTTTTAAAAATGCTGATATCAAAAACCACTAAAATTTTGTTTACGAATTCATTCATTTATATAATGTATGTCAATCACCTAGCTAGTACATGACTTAGGCAAACGATCAGCGCTAAAAACGGGGCCGAACAAAAAGAAGACAGCGTGCTATCGTGTGTCTTCTTGTTTGCAGGCCAGACTTGTTTCAGATAACCGGTGTTTTCCAGTGTGGGTTCTTGGTGTCTCACAGGAGACCAACCACCGCGGGTTCGAGCTTAGCGAGCCACAGGGCCGCGTCAGCCGTCGCCTCCAGCACCGCTCGCGCGCGAGCTCAGAGGCCGCAAGGGGCTACCGAGCGACGCACACCAAAAACACAGTAAAGCCCTGAGTTGACGGAAACCGTTTACTGAAACCGTCGGCACCAGCACTGCACAAACGCCCGCACGGAGGGGAGCCAAAGGGGTCCCGCACCAGGGCGAAAATACAATAACAGGCGCCTATAGCACGTCGCGGCGAGAGCACAGGCTCAAGCTGGGACACGCCGCTAGGAAAAGTCCCGGCGGCTATGCTACTTGCTCTGGCGATAACCAATGGGTCAACTCACGAGAGCACGGGCAATATCCTTCGGCTTAGGCTTTTGGCAAGTGCGGCTCGGCGGGGTACGACCTCGCGCGAGCACTAATGGCACCGCTCGTCGGCTTAGCGTCGGGAAAGGATCAGCACAAAGTACGCGCTCCCCGCACGGGCAAAGGCACCGTGCGCGAGCTCCAGTCCTAGTCACAAAGGTGTCGGCGGACGAGAGGAAAGCATGAACGTACCGTGCGCTGGTCCCGGAGAGAAGTCCACGCTTCGCCACTAGCGACCGACAACCGGCCGCGTAGCGACGTCAGCGCCCCGCCCTCACCGCCAACCGCCGCGTGCGCAGCGCCACCGCGGGAACCGGTTAGGCGGCGCGGGCGGAGAAGGAGGCCAGCGGGGAACGATGGCGAGGGATGGCAGAGCAGTGAAGCCCGATTGCCGGGGCAACCCTCAATCCCCACATCCCCCCGACGCCCGGCTAGCTCAGTCGGTAGAGCATGAGACTCTTAATCTCAGGGTCGTGGGTTCGGGCCCCACGTTGGGCGCCAGTGTGGGTTCTTGGTGTCTCACAGGAGACCAACCACCGCGGGTTCGAGCTTAGCGAGCCACAGGGCCGCGTCAGCCGTCGCCTCCAGCACCGCTCGCGCGCGAGCTCAGAGGCCGCAAGGGGCTACCGAGCGACGCACGCAAAAACACAGTAAAGCCCTGAGTTGACGGAAACCGTTTACTGAAACCACTGGCACCAGCACTGCACAAACGCCCGCACGGAGGGGAGCCAAAGGGGTCCCGCACCAGGGCGAAAATACAATAACAGGCGCCTATAGCACGTCGCGGCGAGAGCACAGGCTCAAGCTGGGACACGCCGCTAGGAAAAGTCCCGGCGGCTATGCTACTTGCTCTGGCGATAACCAATGGGTCAACTCGCGAGAGCACGGGCAATATCCTTCGGCTTAGGCTTTCGGCAAGTGCGGCTCGGCGGGGTACGACCTCGCGCGAGCACTAATGGCACCGCTCGTCGGCTTAGCGTCGGGAAAGGATCAGCACAAAGTACGCGCTCCCCGCACGGGCAAAGGCACCGTGCGCGAGCTCCAGTCCTAGTCACAAAGGTGTCGGCGGACGAGAGGAAAGCATGAACGTACCGTGCGCTGGTCCCGGAGAGAAGTCCACGCTTCGCCGCTAGCGACGGACAACCGGCCGCGTAGCGACGTCAGCGCCCCGCCCTCACCGCCAACCGCCGCGTGCGCAGCGCCACCGCGGGAACCGGTTAGGCGGCGCGGGCGGAGAAGGAGGCCAGCGGGGAACGATGGCGAGGGATGGCAGAGCAGTGAAGCCCGATTGCCGGCGCAACCCTCAATCCCCACATCCCCCCGACGCCCGGCTAGCTCAGTCGGTAGAGCATGAGACTCTTAATCTCAGGGTCGTGGGTTCGGGCCCCACGTTGGGCGCCAGTGTGGGTTCTTGGTGTCTCACAGGAGACCAACCACCGCGGGTTCGAGCTTAGCGAGCCACAGGGCCGCGTCAGCCGTCGCCTCCAGCACCGCTCGCGCGCGAGCTCAGAGGCCGCAAGGGGCTACCGAGCGACGCACGCAAAAACACAGTAAAGCCCTGAGTTGACGGAAACCGTTTACTGAAACCGCTGGCACCAGCACTGCACAAACGCCCGCACGGAGGGGAGCCAAAGGGGTCCCGCACCAGGGCGAAAATACAATAACAGGCGCCTATAGCACGTCGCGGCGAGAGCACAGGCTCAAGCTGGAACACGCCGCTAGGAAAAGTCCCGGCGGCTATGCTACTTGCTCTGGCGATAACCAATGGGTCAACTCGCGAGAGCACGGGCAATATCCTTCGGCTTAGGCTTTCGGCAAGTGCGGCTCGGCGAGGTACGACCTCGCGCGAGCACTAATGGCACCGCTCGTCGGCTTAGCGTCGGGAAAGGATCAGCACCAAGTACGCGCTCCCCGCACGGGCAAAGGCACCGTGCGCGAGCTCCAGCCCTAGTCACAAAGGTGTCGGCGGACGAGAGGAAAGCATGAACGTACCGTGCGCTGGTCCCGGAGAGAAGTCCACGCTTCGCCGCTAGCGACCGACAACCGGCCGCGTCGTGACGTCAGCGCTCCGCCCTCACCGCCAACCGCCGCGTGCGCAGCGCCACCGCGGGAACCGGTTAGGCGGCGCGGGCGGAGAAGGAGGCCAGCGGGGGACGATGGCGAGGGACGGCAGAGCGGGCGAAGCGCGCGCAATCATGCCGGCGCAACCCTCAATCCCCACACCAGTCAGATCTTCTTGTGAGTGGTACGGCCACAGCTACGTACAGAAAAGGGCAGGTACTATTTTGTATGTTGCCTATTACTCAATCGCGCTTTCAGCATTACGGGCAAGCTATATTATTCTAGATTTAAAAATACAGGAACGAAGCTTTGCACTAGAACAAGTTTCATTCACTTTCAGTGACCTGCTGTCTGACTTGTTTCAAGAGATGTTTGGAAGTAACTTGTGGTCATGGTATTGTAATAATCACGCGACGCATATTGTTACTTGATCACACTCGGAAATTGTTGAGGAAGACAGTCTGAAGCGGGGCTGCTTCTTGTTTAGAAGCGTTTGTGCAAATTAGAGCATCCGTAGTTCACAGTAAAATAAGGGCCAGTAGCTCCGAGACATTTGAAAGTGTCGTATCTCCTGACACCCATCTAATCTGAAAATTGCCTAGACGTTAGGACGGGGCTCTCCGCAGCAAGCGGCACGTGGTGCGACGGCGTAGGTGAGCCTCAGCTAGGCGACTGGCCTCGGCCGTCTGGTGTTGAGCGATCGGGCAGTGACGAGACACTATTCCTGTGTCCATAATTATCCACCAACTTCGTTCTTGACGCCTTTTATGAGCACCCCTTCCCCCCCCCTTCTCCTTGTATCTGTCACCACACTCCCCTTCTTAAAATTCTTTTCCGTTAGTCACTGTTGCACTCATCAACATTCACTGGATCGTTCAACGGCGCGGCAGCCCCTAACATTCCTATATTTTTGTTTCTGCTTTGACTTCGTGGCCATTCACCTACCTACCCTCCGACCTGTTTGTTGTGGCCATTTCTTAGCTTCCCAGGCCTAGCACCCCCCTCCTTGATATACTTTGCCGTGCACAAATCAACGTTCTGTAGGTCTTTCTTTCTTGTCCCGTTTTTTGCCCTGTTTTCATTCTTAACAGCATGTACAAACTAGCCTAACAGCAAGCTCTTTTCAAGTTTATTAGATAATGAAAGTCGGAGACAGTGGCAAGAAAATGAAAACAGAAGTGGGGGGGTGGGGGTGCTTATGCGTTTCCTAGACAAGCAAGTCACAATATTTTCAGAATGATTTTCTTCCGCGCAGCGTGGTTGACGATTCAGTCAAGTACCAGAAGTGAGAAGTGAGAAGCTCTTCGACAACACGAAGGCCTGGTGGGAAGCAACAATACCCTTAAGTATTATGCAGGCGCTCGTCCCCTTTTTATCTGTGTGCGGAATTTTTAGCACTGATCCCTCTCAGCAGTTATGGTTAACACGATCCGGAATGAGGTAGAGGCGCGCCATGAGTGGGGCCATAATGTTCTGTGCATGGGAGAGGGGATCGCCCCCATGTCAACACCGTCCCCCCCCCCCCTCCCCCCCTTGGAACCGCCTCTAGCCCTCGCCTTGGTTTCACATTCAAGCTTTCCCTTTTATCCATGTCACTCTTTAGGAGCTCACCTCCTGAAACTTTCTGTTCCGTGGAAAATGGGGGGGGGGGGGGGGTTGACGCCCCCAAACCCCTCCCCTGGCTATGCCAGTGACAGTTAGTATGCGTTTATCTAGAGTTCTATGGGAGACCTAACGCGAGTTGCAAAAAAACACATTATATGTGGTTCTGTGCTATAGCCAGTTACATTATAAGGTGCCTGAACTACTTATTTTTGGCTTCTGCTTGTGTTAATGTCCCACCTGCTAGGATTCAAAATGGTTTCACAAAGCAGCTTTCAGTGCTGCTTTGTGATTTGAGGCATACCTCTCACATGTGCAGAATGGTGTTGAGATGTGTTAATGCTGCCCTATCAGTTGTGGGGATGCGCGACTCTCACGTATCCCTTGATGTTGTTTTCCCCGCACGGCTCCCGTCTCCTGTAATCTGGCTTCACCGCGTGGCTTTACGGTCAGTGTTCTTGCGGCGCACTGCGAGAGATGGCGCAAGTGTCGCGCTGCTAACGCCACCTAATGGAGGGGTCACTTGTGCGCAAAAGCTCGAAGGCGGGTTGGGGTTGGGGTCGGTGAGCGGTGCGGGTTGAGGTCGGTGAGCGATGCGGACGCTTCGCGCGTGCGCCGGCCCGCTTTGCGGGACCGTCTCGCAAGGCTAAGAGCAGGACACCGGTATGGACGAACACGGATCTTTCGAACGTGCTGCCGTTCGCGTGACCGTTCACGTGAACGACTAGGCGATGGTGTCATAGCATGGGGCAAACACATTCGCTCGCTATCCGGTCGCGATGAGTCGGACTTCCTTGATTTGTCGCGTGCCCATGTGAATGTTCTATGGGTAGTAATTCGGCTAGCATACATTAGTGTATGAAAGGTGCAATAAATGCCCTTTTGATTGTTTGCATTATTGTGCTGTCGTTCCTTTGTCCCAAGAGCACGTGTGAGACCCCACAAAGTGCATTCCAGAGAGGACGCCTCAATCATGTGAAAAGCACAAGCACACACATTACTGACATTGCACTATACACATCATAATTAGCAAGGCTCTCCAACTTATAAAACACACGTGGGGACTATCCATCGAATAAACACACCATATCGGAATGCCACACCACATCCACCTTGAGAAACGCAATACTTCCAAATGACCATCGAACAAGCATTCCAGCAGCTGGGAGAAGTGGACCACTCCCACACGAACGTTAGAAAAATTGTGGTGCCTGCTTCTGGTGCAGCACGTCAAGAATCTGTTGAGCCTACCAAGGAAGCCTGGACTGGTGCCTTAGTTCCTGTGGGATTAATAAATGTTATTCCCTTCTCTCGCACATTTACAGGAGGAGCGATACACCTGCCACCCTGATCAGTACCTGCCACGACACAGTGAGCCAGCGGTGTGTGCCATTGAGGACAGCGATGAGGAGGTGGCCTGACTGTAGGCACCAAGCAAGGACTGCCATCTACTATTTTTAATTCATGATTGTGCTTGTGGCCAGAGAGCTTGACCTCTCTAAGGGAATGTGCCGTGTCATCCGTGTTGAGTGCTTGCCTGTGACATTGCCTCAAAACTGTGCCTTGTGCTAATTAACAGCCTTGTAAGCTGTGTATATTGTCCTTATATATGTTTAGGGTGGCACTCAAGTTGCAAAAATAAATACTTAACATCCAACCATTGGCTCCTTTTCTTTTTTTTTAACTGTTGCCTCGTTGGTTTTGAGAGAGTGCCGCTACTATAACATAACATAATTTCCAACAGCACTATGGTGGTGAAAGGAGCATTTCACATAGCAGTGAAATTTAAGGTAGCGCACCATATTGTTGCTCCTCGGGTGATGCACACGTTGACTTTATTGTGAATGAAACAGGTAAGTACAATTGAATCCGGATATATGTAATCTAAAGGGGATCACAAAAAAGTTTGATATATAGGTAATTCTGTATAAAATCTGTTCTCATTGACACAGTGTATTGAAATAGCAGAAAAGGAACACAGGCCCCTATGGCTTGCCTATATCAAGGGAGCCTATGACAGTGTAATCCAAAAGGATTTGTGGGACATACTGGGCACTCTAGATGTGGAAGATGGAGTAAGAAATCTTTTAAAAGATATCTATAAAAGTAATAAGGTGCTTATAAAATGGGAAAACAAGGTATCTGGGCCTATAGAGATACAGCAGGGGCTTAGGCAGGGGTGCCCTCTGTCACCTCTGTTGTTCATGCTGTATTTACAAGGATTAGAGAAAAAATTAGAGAGGAGCGGACTTGGCTTCAACATTTCCTATTTCAAGCAAGGAGAATGGATTAAACAGTCATTACCAGGACCGATGTATGCGGATGACATTGTACTTATGGCTGACAGCAAGGAAGACTTGCAGAGATTAATGGACATCTGTGGTAAAGAGGGAGATAGCTTAGGTTTGAAGTTTAGTAAAGAAAAATCGGCAGTCATGACTTTTAATGATAATCAGGGCAGCGAGCATAGGATACAGGAGGTTACGCTGGAGGTGGTGGATAAGTACAAATATCTTGGAGTGTGGATAAACAATGGGGCTGAGTACCTAACAGAACATGAAAAATATGTGACGGCTAAAGGTAGCAGAAATGCAGCTGTGATGAAAAATAGGGCACTGTGGAATTACAATAGGTACGAAGTGGTGAGAGGGATTTGGAAAGGGGTGATGGTCCCTAGTTTGACTTTCGGCAATGCGGTCCTGTGCATGAGATCAGAGGTTGGAGCAAGGTTGGAAGTTAAGCAGCGAGGGGTAGGTAGACTGGCTCTGGGAGCACACAGAAATACTCCAAATCAGGGGGTTCAGGATGACATGGGATGGACGTCATTCGAGGGCAGGGAAGCCAGCAGCGAGATAGAATTTGAGGAGCGATTGAGAGAAATGGCAGAAAAGCGGTGGGCAAGGAGAGTTTTCAGTTATTTGTACATGAGGAATGTTGACACAAAATGGAGGAAGTTGACCAGAAAACTGTCAATTTGGACTGCAGGAGGGGTGCAAACCAGGAAACAGCGGTTAAGAAAAAGGTTAAGGAAACAGAGAGGGGTCTGTGGAAAACAGGGATGCAGACGAAATCAGCACTGGGAACATACCGAACTTTCAAGCAAGAAATTGCCAAAGAAAATATGTACGATAATTCTAGGGGAAGCTCTTTGTTATTTGAAGCCAGGACGGGAGTATTGCGGACTAAGATGTCTCCCGCTGCCACTTCGTTACGTAGAGGTCTCAAATACATGTGCTTCTATGGAGTCACGGCGGGGAATAAAAAAACTTTGTTATATCCAGGAATTTGTTGTATGGAGGTTCATTATAAGCAGGTTTAACTGTAGTTCTACGATGACGACCTTGAACCAGGACACCTGATTTTGCACAGAGATATGCTGATTGACATTTTAAGCCAGCAAAGGTCGGCATCATTGCACACATTTGGGGACATCGTGCACATGTTTAAGGGGGGCAAGGGCGAACACCTGCAAAACCTTTTGCCGGAAATGGCCAAGCTAAAAAAATTGCGTTGGCCATACCGGTCTTGTCGACCACATCCGAGAGGTCCTTTTCTTGCCTTCGGCGACTGAAAATGTACTTGTGGTCAAGGACTGGACAAGCCCGTTTGAACCATCTGGCAGTTATGAACGCCCACAAAGAACTCTCCCGCAAAATCAATTTGAATAAGATTGCCGACGACTTCACTTCCAGATCAAGTGCCCGAAGTGCCCCCCCGGAAAATTGAAAACTTTCCGCCTATGCGTCATTAGCAATGCTAATCACATGCTCGGCTACTTACGGCACAACTTTTCCAAAGCACCGTCTACTTTAGAATTACAGATTTACAAGACTAACTTGAATATGCATCTGCAACACAGGATCCCAATCATATTAATCTTATTACTTCACTTGAACTAGTACAAAATAACTATACTCGTTTCATTCTTTATAATTATAACCGTACCGCGAGTATAACCTCAATGTAAACTAACCTATCACTTAAATTCCACTAGCTAACCGCCACAAAGTCACCCGTCTCTTGCGATTTCATAAAATTTACTGTCACACCAAACTTCATGACGACTTCATACTGCGGCCTCAGTGCATTTCAAACTGCGTCCATCATCGGAGTAAGATAAGAATTGATTCATGTAACACGAAGTCCTTCTTTCAATCTGTCATCCCCTGTACATCTCTGAAATGGAACCACCAAGTATCGTAGCCATCACAGATAACAAACTTTCTAGCAGAACAGCTAACGTTGTATAATCAGGAGAATTATTATGTTACAAGAACTCCCTGCACTTGTTTATTTTACTCCACTGCTTTGTACCCACTCCTCTCTTTAATGCCATGTGGTCCTGAGGGTCCTTTAAATAAAAAATAAAATAACAAAATGAAGAGTGACTGCCAGAGTTTCAGTCATCATGAAGTATAATTTCCTTAAAATTTCATTAAAATTGCATAGAGCACTTTTGATCGTTTTAAATTCTTTGCATTTTCATGTAACAAATTATTGTTGTGAGAGAGCAAGTAGGAGCTTGCTACATTGTTTCTGTTCTGGTCGTCATAGCTATAATGACTGGAAAAGAAACGAGTTGGGACTCAACATGTTACTTCTCTGATTGTCATAAAACACCCTTAAAGCAACTGAGCTTGTATGTCAAATTTCTCATTCCCGCTCGGTACGATACAGAACTGTAGACTGCTGCTTTCCTAATAGGGCTCACATCTCTCTATCTGGTAAACTTCCAAACATTTCGTGGTGAGGCACATAGTTCAAGAAGACCTGTTGTCATTATGGTGACCATTGAGCTTCTTGTGGCTTAGCGTGGGCAGCTTGCAGACCAATAATCTCTCTTTTGTCCGTCTTCCTGAAAAGAGAAATGACGAAGCCATGAAACACATGCAAGCAAAAAATGGCGAAGCAAAAGTTAGTCCCATAAATGAACAAATCCCGGTTCTAGTTGAAGTGTTCAGAAACATACCCTGTGATGATTCGGGCCCTTGATGTTACTTCCAGTGGGGACACGTTTACGGTTGACTTGCACATCCATAGACAATTAATAGAGTCCAAAGGGATGAGTACAAATATGAGCAGCGCCTTGGAGGCTGGATTCGAAAGAAAAAAAGAGCCACAATTACTATGGTGAAAATGTGGGTGAGTTTGTGATTCATGTATGACAAAGAACAGTGCACAAAATGCTCCATCACAGAAAATCACACAAACACAACACTGTTTTGAGTGTGCATTTCTTTCAGTGGTGTCCTTGTGTGGGCTGTGCTTAGTCAAGTCTCGATTAGATAATTGTTTCTGCCAGATACTAGTAATAAACATGTTCATTTTATTTTATGTCTCAAATGCAATTAATCTAACTGTATCACCGGAAGTACATTTGTCACTAATGTGCAGTGAATTTATTGCGGTGTGTCTTTTATGCAGAAATAGCCAAAACTTTATTGGTTATGCTGTACACATGTTAACAATTTTAGCAACTTGGCAAAATAGCATGAGCCTCGTTTGAATTGCTTTGGACAGGCAATAACTTTATATTATCACCATTTTCTACTTTTAAGAAATGACTACAGGAATCTTTTTTATCCGCCTCGTACGCAAAGAAATTCAAAGTTAAAAATGGGAAGCACTGCTTTTTTACTCACCGGCGCACACGCCCAGGGGCTGCAAGGTGTTACAATTGACATGTCACACCTTGTGTCAAAAAGGATTACGATTGACGTATGACAGCCCGGTCATTACAACTGACATTTGCGCCCCGTGCAAGGGGGATTATCGGAGGCCCATGCCTAAACCAACGGAGGATGAATCCCTGATTTGCTATGGTTGTCTCGAGTGATCCTCAATCTGGCAGGCGAGTCGCAGTGATTTATGGCCCCCTTTGTGTGTGTGTGTGCGCCCAGCAGGTGAGGGGTTCCGCCTTCACCGAACTGTGTACCACCGGGGCCTCGTGTCGCATTGTTTGCCAGGCCCTTTGCGTACGTGCGCCCAGAGAGCGAACGATGCACGACAGAAGCCTCAAGTCACCGCTCTCGGAGGCAAGCCCCCGAAACGTCGCGTAGGAGAGAGGGAGCAGCTGCCGCACCATGGAGGTAAAAAATACTAGGAGGGAGCGTCACGTGATTCCGCTAGCCTTGGCAAGCCAACCTCCTCTGAAGCCACCCCTCCCTCTCTCAGGGGCCCCGTGCGCGGTGCCTTTTGGGGCGGAATAGGCCCACAAGGTTGCCGAAATATTCGTGATTGTTCGGTACGAGGTAACTTTTAGTGGCGCCTGCCGTCACAGGCTTGGAGGCCCATATGCGGGTGGTGGTTTTCTGCTACTGCGCGCATCGTTCTTCACTTCAAATGCGATGCCTTAAAACGTGGAGCAAGGCTGGGGCGTCTCACTCATGAAGACAGAAAATTTTCAAGGCGTCACTTGCGCTTACCACCGCGGTTAGTGGAGTTGCCGGCGCTCGCGGCTCGAAACCCGCCCAGACGCCCGAGTGTGGTCTATTTTTCCTACGTACTCAAGTTTCGTCAAATCAGCCATTGTGCACCTTAAGCTGTGGTGCGTATTATCTTGCTAATCTTTCGTCCCGCTGTCTTGCACCTAGAAAGAAACGAGATGTTTTGAGGGACACTTTTTTTTGTCGCATTTTCGCTTAATAAAAGGCTGGTGTGCGTGTTTTATTTTGAGAGAAATAATTTTTGTCACGCTGTCTTGCACCTAGGAAGAAACGAGATGTGTTGAAGGACACTTTTTTGTCGCATTTTCGCTTAATGAAATGCTCTGGTGTGCGTGTTTTATTTTGAGAGAAATAAATAGCATTAGCCTGCATTCTAAACGCCGAAGTGATCGCCGTTTATTCAGATTTACGTGTACTATTTTGCAAGATTGTGTGGTGCGACGACGCTGTTGAGACGCGCCTCGGGAATCCATTTTAGTTATATAATAAAGCAAATGGACGGAATTTGTGCATTATCTAGAGTTTATTCAACTGTTTCCGAATGCGAGTATAGCCCCACAGCATAATTATGTCCTAGAATCAAACACTGCCAGGGGGACCCTTCTTCCTCTGCTAGTGTGAAACGGCATGAAAACTGAATACATAGCGGCAAGGGAAAAATGGCAGCATTCATTTGCACTTGTGGATTCATTGTGTTGCTCGTGTACTTGTACTATGGAAAGCACATTTTTATGACAACAGCAATTGTTTCATTATTTATTCAGTGTTTATTGCACCTATAGAAGCCAGAAGATTTCACACAAATACAGAAGGAAGCCACATTTATAATTTAAATGAAGTACATTGCAAAGATAATACACAAAAGAAAATTATAAATAGCAAGTAGGAAAACTTATTGTGCCACTGCTCTTCGGTATCAGTATTAGCATACTTGTATGCCACAGGGCATTTGTATAATAATGTTATACAAAGTAAACTATATCACACGTAGTATTGATACCTTTAATAAAACTGGCCAATGGGATCAGCTGTCCTTGAATGTAGCTGCAGTTTTGCTTGCAATGCCTTGTATGCAACGCCTTCAATACAGGGCTATAATTGTATAATATTTATATCTGCGCTGTCCTCACAAATATCGAAAGGCTTCGGTGATTGTGCTTGTCAGAAAAGTAAGCAATACATATGCAGAAATAAAAAAAGAGTGGTAGTTCACAAAGTCAAAGTTGAAACAATTCATGTGAGGTCAGATCCACAAAGTAAAGTATGTCAACATTAAAATACAATGCATTTTGCTACAAGTAAAATGTACAACAAAGCTTATGTTGTATTACATACCTACAAAAAAGTTAGTACCGTCGAAGCTGAGCCAACACACTGCAAAATTAGGACGCGACGGCTCTATTACGTTGTGAACCTCAAATGAATGAATATTTCACGGTATTTAAAATACTCATTGAGTGGTATACACCAAATGTTTGTGGTTACAGTGAATCTGGCATCATAAAAGGCTATTGTAAAGCAAGTCTATTGTAAGCGACTGCACAGCGAGCGCGCGCCGGCGCCAGTGCGTCTACCACGGCTACGACGTCACTCCTCTGGAATGCGCAGACCGGCGGCGGTGAGTCGCGCGCGGCGGCGGCGGAGTGCGCGAGAGGTGCCGGCTCCGGTGGCTCCGGTGCGCAAGCCGTGTGACATCACTGATCCTTGCGCATGCGCAGCACGGCTCTTGATGTGCCGCGCGAAACGGGCTTGGCTAGGCCAGTATAGCTAACGCTACAAAAAAACATTTGTCATCCTCAAGCGTTGTGGGGATGCGCGTCTCCTGTGGTCCGGCTTCACCGCACGGCGGAGGCGGTCGTAGTGGTTGCGGCGCGTTGCGAGAGATGGCGCGAGTGTCGCGATGCTAACGCCACCGAACATGAGAAAAAGGTCGAAGGCGCTCTCTCTTTGGGTTGGGATCGGTGAGCGACGCGGACGTCCCGCGCGATGTGGGGTCTCACATGTGCTCTTTGGACAAAGGAGTGACAACACAGTAGTGCAAACAATCAAAAGGGCATTTATTGCACCTTTCATACTCTTATGCACACTAGCCGAATTACAACCAACTGAACATTCACACGGGCGCGCGACAAATCAAGGAAGTCCGACTTACCGCGACCCGATAGCGAGCGAATACGTTCGCCCCATGCTATGACACCATCACCTAGTCGTTTACGTGTACAGTCAAGCGAACGGTGGCGCGCTCGAACGATTCGTGTTCGTCCATACCTGTGTCCTGCTCTTAGCCTCGCGCGACGGTCACGCGAAGCGGGCCGGCGCACGCGCGAAGCGTTCGTGCGTGTTGGCCGCCGATCCCAATCCGAAGTACAGTGGCTATCCAAAGAGCGAGCGCCTTCGACTAGAGTGACCTAGAATATTGGAGAGTGTCCAAAGCATGGAGGAAGGAAAAAAACTAGGAGGGAGCGTCACGTGACAATCTTGAAGCCTAGTCATAAAAAATTTAGAGGAATGGGATGATGGGAAATAGGCCCTCACGTGATAGGCAAGCGGTAGATTTTACTCGGCTCGCTTCGGTGGCTTCGGTTTCGTCTGCTGCGGGGGTTTCGGAATATGCGCACATACTCGGCGTGGCAAACGCGCGCCGAGGTTAGTGAAGGAATTCGAGTGTGTGAAGCAGTTGAGTCTCGCCGCCTAATTACCAGACAGGCGCCAAGGCTGTTGAGAACGAAGGCGTCGGTTAACCGGCATTGCGCCGAACAACCCGGGAGGACCACCTCAAGGACGACTGGTTGCGTTTCGGTGTGGTTTCAGGGAAACGTGGGAACCTTTCGCCCTGCAAACGTGTGAAGGCAACCAAGCCGCCCTTCCGACGACGATTCGTTGCATTTGACGACGTCTTCTGGGAAACAATGATGCCTTTCGCCCCCGCAAATTGTGCACGCGATTAAGCGAGCGTACAGGGTCCGAAGCGACTGTCCCTACGGGGAAAAATGCATCCCGTCTTGTGCCCAAGGATGGACTGGCGAGCCGGAGACTCCGAACATATTTAGGGACGTGCCGGCCCGTAGCGCAGTCGACACTGTTGTTCGAGATCTGCTCAAAGTCTTCGGCCTCTTAGCAGACCGGCGAGAACTCCCGTCAGCAGTAGGCGCACCTGCGTGATGAAGTGTTTTGTGCCAGGATGCCCTAATCGAACAGAAAATCGGCGCGATGGCCTGTCCTTCCATAGGTAAGCACAATGAACGTTTCTTTTATTTATGAAAATGAAACTGCAATATTCGCGATCGTTAGTGACTATGTGCTCATGTGAATTATAACTGACGAAATAGTGGTGCAATACTATTCAAGCCATTTTTTTTTCAACTTTGTCATAATTCCCACTAAGTGTTAAACATTTATTTTTCTTTAAAATACTTTTATCAGCTAGCGTACACTCCTAAAAAGGTACGATGTGAAACTATATTTATTGTCGAAGAATTACATTTCCTGCTATAAAAATTATTATTGACTTAATTTTGTATGTATTTCTTGTGGCTGAAAACAATCAAAATTGCAATAAAACTAATTAATTGAAGAAACCATGAACGATTAGTCTTCAAATAACATACCAAGTTTTGCAATAGTTGCCAAGAACAATGATTTTGTAGAGAATATTCTGCTCGTAGTAACTCGGCTTGTACGTGAGTGCAAAGTTCAAACATCATGTTGCAAAGTTCAATCACTCCCCATGTTGAGGCTAAATATCATTTTCTTTTTTTTTTCAGAAGATATGATGTTGGTTGACATATTTTAAACAACAGGTAAATAACAGTTGAGATAAATTAACACAGTTTTACTTTCAATTACAGGAGTGAACATCATTTTCATTCATTTATTAGTAGTACCCTGAAGGCCTGGAGGCATTACAGAGGGGGCATTACATTACATTATATATGTGTTACAGCTATATCTTTGATATTTTTGTGTGAAACATGCACTGCAAAGTTACTACAGCTCCATTTCCCCCGAGATTCAATTAGCTGTATGTGTATTTTACAAGCACACTTAGATCAAAGATAGTTTTCTACACAAGGGGATGCGGTGTGTAGGGAAAGCATGCACAGATCATTTGAGGTCTTTTGCATGACTCTGCAAAGGTTGTGTAAATGCATTCCACAGCAAATGTTATTGTTGGACCTTAAAAATATCTGGTGGGTTATTCTTTAACTGCAGACGCTTGCAAAGGACGATGCCACAGCAATGAGTCAACCTTAAAGTGAAGCAGCTACATCCACGGGAACATAACAGCATCAAGTTGAGCCAGTAAGTTGGTGCACAGCTGTATGCAGCCATAATGCATGTTTCCAGTTTGATCATACCTTTTTCATGACTGCGGTAGATGTCCCCCACCATTCCTGAAGTGAAATATGCTTTTCTTATATTCAGGCAGGTCTCTCTCAAGCCACAATGGATATGGACATCTCTGAGGGCTTGTCTGATTGATGTGCCAGCAGAGGGTACTGCTACATCTGCTAGCGCGTCCTTGACTGATTCAGACATCGCTGATGAGCCTTCCGAAATCCAACATGTCCTGGCATGTTTGATTGTCGTAATGATCACAGAGCTTGCTTAAGACATTTTCTCACATGTGTGCCTTGGTTCATTCATGTTCTGATCTGCTTTGCAAAAATATGGTGTTTCCCTTTAATATATATTTTGGATTTCACCTTTAAAGTAATTATTTAAGTTTCAAAAATGCATATGAGACTGTCATACAGCTTTTTGTAAGATGTTTTCGACAGATTTAAAAGATCTATTAGTAATGCTCAGAATGAAGAGAAAGATAGAACTGTTCAACCTATCATTGGCTACATTACAGCCCTTTTTTGACACAGGTGACAAGCATACTGCGTTCAGATTTCATTGTTAACACTGGCAAAAGCAAGTGCTAATGAATGAAAGCCATATATGCTACATCATAATCACATTTTAGTCAATCTAGGATAAGTACAAGATAAGGAAAATAAAACAAACTGCAGCAACGTAGTGTTATGTAAGATGAAAAACCACTTTTTTTTTCAGTAAAGTTGGAATAAGGAAAACACACTCCTTCTCTGAATTATACTTCAGCCATGTCCTCTCATTACACACATAATTAACACCCTTGCTAGGCTCCAACATTTACAACAGTAATAAAATTTATAACATACCAACTGTGCTGGTAAGCTTTATCAACATTTTTTGGGACAGTAGATAAAAAATACAGTATATAGCCACAGCCACTGATCTCCTTAACAATGTCCTGCTTGCTGGTCATTATTGTGCTTAAATTTTAAATGAAGCCAATGGTGTCGCTATTAGTACCGGGTTTTAGCTTCAACTGTGCATCTGGTGTTTCGTTTGCACGGTCAGCAATTTCAAGTTATGTTGCAGTAAGCAGTCCCTTCTCATTGCACTTGGTGTATTTTGTCCAGTCTCCCAGTCGAAGGCCCTCCAAGACGTTCAAGGGTGAAGCTTCTGCAGCACTGCCTACACACAACCCAGTGAAACCTCGAACAGCAAGGCATACTATGGTGAGGATAATACTCGACCACTACAATTTTTACATACTTGTTTCCTTAGGTAGCTGCAAGTGAAGTGGCATGTATTTTCGTGGCAACTGTTTAATAGCTCAAGCATAATAAATGTCACTCAGTGAACTGCACTTGGACACTAACATTTATGATCATGGCAACCATCTAATTAAATACTGAAACATTCATATTTGTTCGCAGCGGTATGAGTTTCCTCAGGGTTTGCATTAAACACCAATTATCGGCCAATAATCCTTTTTCAATTTTTCTTTTCCATTCAAATGACACAATAACTAGGAGACCAACAGGTTTTTCACAATTTTCTATGCTCTTTATATGTTCGATCGGTCACAATGAGCCGTGATATATGAGCTCAGTATATTTTGCCCACTCAAACTAAAAGGCTTCTTTAAAACATCTCTCATTGAACTATGCTACATTGGCCTCTTCTGTGTTAGTTGTTTTGTACTTCTACCTTTCCTGCCTGGACCCAGATGGGCCTGCAGTATTTAGCAAATAAATAAACAAACAAAATTAAGTGGCACTAGCAAGCTCGTGTGGATGGCAGTTTTATGCCCCCACAGTTTTTAAGTTCACAAAAGTGTAAACGGAAACCGTCGTGAGCAATGTAATGACCTAAAATTAAGCATTATATTCTTCATAGCTTGCACAAGAGTGTATGCCACAACAATTAATTTGTTCTGCGTACGTGCTTTGTGTCATGTTGGTCGCTCATGCACCTGTTACAGCGCGTGATATTTTGCAGCCACAGCCAGCAGAAGACGCACCTGAAAAGGCCTTTCTGAGGCATGAAGTATGGCGTGACACAATTACAAACTGCGACCAAGAAGAAGATGAAGACTCTACGGCAATCCCATCAACAGCTTTTTCAAAAGGTTGCTCATCTCGAAAATGTCATAGATTTATCTGACAATTGCATTCTAGGAAATGAGGATGTCGCCATATTGCAGAGTCTTGGTGGGGCAAAAAAAGACTTGCTCATGCGTCAACTGCCACATAAGTCTGGTGCCAGCAATGTCACCCACTTACTCGCCAGAGCTCAGGCCATTTGCACTGACTTTGCATTTTTATTCCCCTAGAGCATACGGATATGTACAAGCTGTTTTCAACACATGCTTCCCGCATCCAAAGACACTGTGTAAATGATATCAATCCATTGATAGGGCTGCTGACTTTTCAAAAGAGGCAATGACTGCATTGGCTATCAAGGTAAAGCACGGCTCTCCACATTATGCAATCTGGTTGTGGATGAGATGGCCATTCAAAGAAGTAGTGTGGGATGGGAAAAGCTTCCATGGATATGTTGACATGGGCATTGATGTGAATGATGACAGCTTTCCAGTTGCCTAAGATGCATTTGTTTTAATGCTTGTTGCAATCAATGGCAGATGGAAGCTGCCGATTGGCTACTTTCTAGTGCATGGCCTTGGTGGTGAGCAGAGGCGGAATTTGGTGCTGCAAGCTGCTAGCTTCACTCACGAAAAAGGTGCACACATTGTGAGTTTGACCTTCGATGGCGCTGCAGCGAATTTATCATTGCTGCATAGCCTTGGCTGCAAGATGGACCTGACTGAGCTGGATGCTTCTTTTCCACATCCAGTGACAAAAAAAGCTTTTCTTTGCCATGTTGGATCCCTGTCACATGTTGAAGCTACTGCGGCACACCCTGTTTGATAAAAAGGCTATTTTGATACGAACAAACAGTTCATATTGTTGAAACACATTGATGAGCTGCATGAAATCCAGTACACAGAGGGCCTACATTTGGCAAACAAACTTAGACAAGCACATATTACCTGGAAAAACCAGCCCATGAAAGTCTCATTGTTGGCTCAAACGTTTAGTCAATCGGTAGCAGATGCTCTTAGTGACTGCAGAGCTCAAAAAAATTCAAAATTTTCAAATTCCTTGCCAACAGAAGAGTTTATCAGACATGTCAACAATGCATTTGACATTTTAAATTCAAGACATCCAAGGCAAGAAGAATAGAAAGGACCGCTGTGTCCTGAAAATGTGGCTCCTGTCACTGCGTATGTCAAATAACTTATGGCCTACTTTTGCTCGCTTAGGGAGTCTGCAGCTGGTAAACTAATGACAGGGACCAACCAAAAGACAGGCTTCATTTGCTTTGTGGTGTGCTTAGACAACTGTCCATACAACCACTTGGTTACAGAAATGGCCTATTGGCATATCTTCCGACTTCCAAGCTCAGTCAGGACCACCTTGAGTTACTTTTTTGCTGCAATAAAATCATTTGGGGGCTGCAATGACAACCCAACAGCAAAGCAGTTTGCAGCAGCATTGAAGCGTCTGATAGTTCGTAATGAGGTCAAGGACATTGATGGCGGAAATTGCTTTCTATTGGAACACATCGAAATTCTCTTTGTACGCTCCTCTGAAAAAACCATACTCCATCGATGTAATTAACCTCACTGCCCCTCAGAGAAGCCCTGCAGCCAGTGAACCACTCACAGAAGCAATTTTACAGGATCATGGTTACCCTGCTGACCCAGGCAGGGTGTCTGAGCTTGGGTGCCTGCGGTTCGCAGTACTGGAAGAATTGCTACACAAGTTTTCTCGTGGGTGAATTATGTTCATGATGGCCCACACAATTAATTCCTTTATCCATCAACTTCAGCTGTCCCACCAGGTTTTATGTTAAGGCATTTATTTGTTTTTCGAGTGACATTGTTGTAAAGTGCATATATTGTTCAAGAGCGTTGTATGCAGATGTCAAACTTTTATAGAGGGAAAATGTGATACCTTATTGTAAATTCTGCAAGTACATGTTTGTTGTCTTGCTGAATGCTGTAGCTTGAATTGCCTGCATGCAAATTATGCTTAAACAATTGTTCTGTTCAGCCCAAGCTAAACAGTGTGGACAATGACGGTAGGTTAGCTGGCCTACCTTTCACTAGAGCAAACGGTCTGATGACATGGACATGCTGTGAATGCTCTCAATGGATTATGTGTGAGCTAGGTATACGCTTGAGGATGACAATGTTTTTTTTAATGTTTATCCTGTATATCTTTTACCTGACTTTTGTGTAAATTTGCCACTGCCACCTGGAATACCAATGGTGTTACTATTTAAATAATTTAATGTGTTCACTCTGTTCACTTGCTTTACAATAGCCTTTTATGATGCCAGATTCACTGTAACCACAAACATTTGGTGTATACCACTCAATGAGTGTTTTAAATACCGTGAAATATTCATTCATTTGAGGTTCACAACGTAATAGAGCCGTCGCATCCTAATTGCGGTGTGTTGGCTCAGCTTCGACGGTGCTAACTTTTTTGTAGGTATGTGATACAACATAAGCTTTGTTGTACATTTTACTTGCAGCAAAATGCATTGTATTTTAATGTTGACATACTTTGTGGGTCTGACCTCACATCAATTGTTTCAGCTTTGACTTTGTGAACTACCACTCTTTTTTTAATTTCTGCATACGTATTGCTTACTTTTCTGACAAGCACAATCACCGAAGCCTTTCGATATTTGTGAGGACAGCGCAGGTATAAATATTATACAATTATATCCCTGTATTGCATACAAGGCATTGTATACTTACAATGCCTTGTTTTGCTTAAAATGCCTTGTATATAGGCGTTGCATACAAGGCATTGTAAGCAAAACTGCAGCTACATTCAAGGACAGCTGATCCCATTGACCAGTTTTATTAAAGGTATTAATACTACGTGTGATATAGTTTACTTTGTATAACATTATTATACAAATGCCCTGTGGCATACAAGTATGCTAATACTGATACCGAAGAGCAGTGGCACAATAAGTTTTCCTACTTGCTATTTATAATTTTCTTTTGTGTATTATCTTTGCAATGTACTTCATTTAAATTATAAATGTGGCTTCCTTCTGTATTTGTGTGAAATCTTCTGGCTTCTATAGATGCAATAAACACTGAATAAATAATGAAACAATTACTGTTGTCATAAAAATGTGCTTCCCATAGTACAAGTACACCAGCAACACAATGAATCCACAAGTGCAAATGAATTCTGCCGTTTTGCCCTTGCCGCTATGTAATAAGTTTTCATGTCGTTTCACACTAGCAGAGGAAGAAGGGTCCCCCTGGCAGTGTTTGATTCTAGGACATAATTATGCTGTGGGGCTATACTCGCATTCGGAAACAGTTGAATAAACTCTAGATAATGCGCAAATCCCGTCCATTTGCTTTATTATATAACGAAAATTGATCCCCGAGGCGCGTCTCAACAGCGTCGTCGCACCACACAATCTTGCAAAATAGTACACGTAAATCTGAATAAACGGCGATCACTTCGGCGTTTAGAATGCAGGCTAATGCTATTTATTTCTCTCAAAATAAAACACGCACACCAGAGCATTTCATTAAGCGAAAATGCGACAAAAAAGTGTCCTTCAACACATCTCGTTTCTTCCTAGGTGCAAGACAGCGTGACAAAAATTATTTCTCTCAAAATAAAACACGCACACCAGCCTTTTATTAAGCGAAAATGCGACAAAAAAAAAAGTGTCCCTCAAGACATCTTGTTTCTTTCTAGGTGCAAGACAGCGGGACGAAAATACGCACCACAGCTTAAGGTGCACAACGGCTGATTTGACGAAACTTGAGTACGTAGGAAAAATAGAGCACACTCGGGCGTCTGGACGGGTTTCGAGCCGCGAGCGCTGGCAACTCCACTAACCGCGGTGGTAAGCGCAAGTGACGCCTTGAAAATTTTCTGTCTTCATGAGTCAGACGCCCCAGTCTTGCTCCACGTTTCAAGGCATCGCATTGCATTTGAAGCGAAGAACGACGCGCGCACTAGCAGAAAACCACCACCCGCATACGGGCCTCCAAGCCAGTGACGGCGCCACTAAAAGTTACCACTAGAGTGTACTAGAATATGGTCGAGTGGGACGAGCGGCTGGGGCGGCGCATGCTTTGCAGTGAGGCGCCCGACGTGGAAAAATACTGTGGCGGCGCTGCGATCGAACTGGATTGGGCCACATCAAGGTCGCGCCGCTGGAAACAGCTGGCGATACTGCTCGGCAGGGTCATTCGCACTACTTCGCGAGCTGGTATTTGCGTTAAGACCTCTAAATGGTGTTCATAATCGAATATAGAGGAGCCTTTCTTTCTCTTCATTTTATTTTTTAATGCGCTGCGGCCGCACGGCTTTCAAACCAACAAATATTTTTTCTCGTTCTTCAAGCAGCCTCTCGTGTGTGTTGTTCTAGAAAGATGCCTGCGGCGTATAGCGCTCGCCATTGCGCTGTTGCGCCCCGCGCATTAACTTGAAAGGCCGCCGCGACCGGGATTCGATTCCGCGGTCGGTTGCGAGCGATGGCGCCAGCATCTACCCTATCCGCAGGGGGTTGGGGTGGTGCGGTGTCACGGCGGTACCCCTTCTAGTACACTGTAACGGCGGTAGCGGCGTCGGCGGCCATGCGGTGGTGTGCGCATGCGCGCATGTGTTTTGCAAGCGATCACCGCTACGATCGTTAGCTTCTACCTCGAGTGGAAAGGAGGAAAAGGGGAAAGGTAAGGGCAGCAGGTTTTTGGCGCACGCGGCAGGCATCTTTCTAGAGGAGGCGTTGACCTTCCTCCATGCCAAACAATCACGAATGTTCCGGCAACCTTGTGGGCCTTTTCCGCCCCATAAGGCACCGTGCACGGGGCCCCTGAGAGAGGGAGGGGTGGCTTCAGAGGAGGTTGGCTTGCCGAGGCTAGCGGAGTCACGTGACGCTCCCTCCTAGTATTTATTGCCTCCATGCCTTTATGCGCCGTGCATTCGCCGCTCAGTTTCCGTTGAAGCGATAGACCGCACGTACCTTCGCCCGCTGCGACGTATATGCGCTTACTGCCAGCGTTTTGACAGTCGTTGTCTGCAGTCATTCAGTGTGATCTATTCATGTTTGTTTGTGCGCGCTCACACCACAGTTAGTATTAGTCGGGCCACATTTTCCAACGCACGCTACACATGTAATGCTGCCCGGGTCGGCAGTGCGGCGCTGCAGGTGTATCCCTTCGCACGCGCTGCCCACGGGAAGCGCTTCTCATCAACACCACCGTTTCACACGCGCCTTCTCGTGGTCATCGAGTCTCTCTTCATGTCGGTCTACTTACGCCGCAGCACACCTGCTTACTTAATCAGCTCATGTTTACTACAATTCGTATTGCTACCAAAGCCGCTCACCTCAAAGAAGACCACCAAGGAGACTTACTGCTTCTCTCCGAACTGCAAGTCGCGCTCTAAATTTGTGAGAAAGCGGAAATGTTCACCTCGGGCTGCTCAGTAGCTTGCTCAGTATCGGCGACGTTAATGAGCAAACCGTACACCGAAAAGCGTACGTCGATGAGCTGCTCGACATTGGAAATTTGCAAGCCGCACATGAGGTGCTCAGCGCCTGCGACATCAAGCATCGCTGCGCTGCTACAGGGAAAAGAAAAGTGACTCTAGGCTTATATTCTATATAGCAGGCTATGTAGCAAGGAAGTTCCTGCAAAGAACTAAGTGCTGCGATTGCTCAGGGACATTACTGAATTCAACAGAATGAGTAGGTCAGGGCTGTTGCTCCCTTCTGAAGCAAGCACTAAAAAACTGGTAGCATCGCTCGAAGACGCCTTCAAGCTGTGCTTCAGTTTAAATGAGTTACGAAGGAACAGTATCGCCGACTTTGCATCCTTTCTGCAGCTGAATCCTCCGAATATGATCGGCTGTGGTCGGCACAAGAAAGAGCTAACAAAAGATGTTGTGAAGTTCTATTCAATTACGCTCCTTTACTTTCTTGTCAAGGACAAGAACATCGCGCGCGAGAGCAACAGGGAGAAGAGGAATCACCTGAAGCGGAAGCGTGTGCTGTGAATAATGTTATGATGCGGTGGACCAACGTTGCGACCTTGCTGGCGCTAGGCTATTTATGTTGGTGCATCTGCTGACTCAAGTTATGAGAGTGTTTCTTGTATTTTAAATATATTCTTGAATGTAGCCCAAGACGTATACTGCTTTATTTTATTGGAACCAAACAGTGCACTTGCACGTGCACGTGCACTTACCAACACAATTCGTCTCGTAACAACTTAAATACCGTAACTGAGGCAGCAATAAACACAATAGCTAGATTTCTCGAAATTGAAACATACGAACTTTCTAAATATCACGTAAACACGTTTCCATATACCGTATAAAACCACTGCAGTATTGTTTTATGCATGGAAAAAATGCATCTACGTATTTAATGCAATGGGCCGGAGCGCCGCATTTGTACCAATAAATGTGACCAATCGCCAAGCTAGAAAATTTACTTCAGCATATCGTGTCTTCTGAGTAGACGACCGTAACAAATTCCCCATTCTGGCTTTCAGTAGCGTACCCAGGATCTCTGCCAGGGGGGGAGGGGGTTGACAGTTTGCCAATACCATCTAAATAGCACTAATTTCAATTTCTTCACGGGAAATTGTCAAAAAATGCACTTTTTGTGAGTGTGCAGACAATTGCGCGTCTTACATCTTAGTTGCAGTACTCAAATGCGCAAGGAAAGAAAAAGGGTTAAACAAAAGAGGGGGGTTAAGTCGGCCTCAGGGGGGGGGGGGGGTTACAACCCCCGAACCCCCCCCCCCCCCCCCGTTGGTGCGCCACTGCTGGCTTTGCTTACACTGCTCAAAACGGCATTGTATAACGCGTACTTCAAAGCTGGAGCAGAGGCAGCGATCAAACACGCTGCTCCTCTACACAGTGCAGCCGACGTTGCGCGCCGCTCAGCCGTTATACTGTCCGCAGCGCCACTTCTGCGTCATGATGCGGAGATGTGGGGAACTACGCTCGGTCGGCACACCTACCCATCTAGCCACCGTAGCTACAGTGTACTATAGTGCCTAGTAGAGCAATGCACGGGCCTGATTTTTCGGCCCGAGCCCGGCCCGGGCCCGCTTTACGAGGCCCGAGCCCAGCCCGGGCCCGCAATACAAAGCCCGAGCCCGGCCCGGGCGTACATGACCGAGACCAGCCCGGGCCCGGCCCGGGCCCGTGGTTCCAAGCCCTGGCCCGACCCGGGCCCGGGCGTTCATTACTAAGCTTAGCTAGGGCCCGCGTGTGCATGACCAGGCCCAGCCTGTAAGAAAAAAAAAATCTTTTTCAACTTGCAGATTGTACCGTATCTGTCAGCCTCACCTTCTAGAGGTTTAATAAGTTGCAGTATATAACTATAAGCAATAAAAGGCCGAAATCTTTGTTTCTCCCACGGGAACATCAGTAATCCGGCCCATTGCCTGTGCTGCTGTTTTTCTGGTGGTGCGCATGCACTTACCTTGATTTGTACGATATGGTTCTATGATGTCATTTAGCATGCAAATATACAGGGCGTATCAATTTAGCTGAACCAAATTTTAAAGATTGCCTGTGGCAGATAGCACAATTATAATCCTTGATTTAAACTACTCGATGAGGCGGCCATTACTTCCACGAGAAATCAAAACGCCTAATTGAATAATTAACATAATTACGCTAATTAACATTTTAATTAATTATTTTATGGCACATCTTTCAATCTACGAATTATAGCCGCCGAGTTCGCATGGTGTATCCACTTGGAACGAATTCTCAGGACTAAACCAGTTTCGCGATAATATTTTCAAAGTGTCCAACGAAATCAATCAAATCAAATCAATTTATTGTCCAGTTTACATGCTGGACGGTCATTTTGGACTAAAAGCTACATATGTAGCTTGACGTGACCCAAAAGACCACGCAAGCAAACAGTGTGCACACATGCACATTAATTCACATATATTTCCAGCTGTCCCTGGAATTCCTCATAGACGAAATAGCTATGAACGGAAAGACAAAGAATATTTGCGTCACGGCGAGTTAACAGAATTGGAAAAAGTTTTAACAGAATGCATTTTAAACAACACCAGAATAACAATACTAGCTATACAAAACAACGCAACACCATCTATGCAACATAGCATGAGACTGCATGAATTTTACAAAATCAACATTTGCTAAGAAAACGAAACAGGATTTAATTTATATACTCAGAACCATACACAAAGACAGAATAATAATCACATCAGATACATTACAAGTGACCAAAGTGTCAGCTGAGTTCTTTCTTACTGAAATTACCGCCATTTTTGCATCTGTTCAAAGTGAATGGTAGGTAATGCATTAACGACTGATGCTTATAGAGTGTTCCGAAGTATGGAATTGACCATCTCTCAGGATTTCTTGTGTTCGCATTAATGCGACGACGCTCTAAGGAGGCTTAATTGTTTTATGTAGTTCCAAGCTAATTCTGACATGGAAGGGAAACTGAGACATCCACCCAAATGTAGCAATTTGCTACAATGGAAACCCAACCGGGTTCCTTGAAAGAAAGCCTCGCAGATGACGAAAAATTCGTCCTGGTCCGGGACTCGAACCCGGGACCACCGCCTTTCCGGGGCAGCCGCTCTACCATCTGAGCTAACCAGGCGGCTAGCAGATGGCAGGGCGAAGTCGAATTTGTCGACAACTCGAAGCAAAGGCAAGTGTTTGATGTAATAGTTCAGCGGAAATCCGCTAAGTGGAGATAAGTAATTAAAGGGAAACTGAGACATCCACCCAAATGTAGCAATTTGCTACAATGGAAACCCAACCGGGTTCCTCGAAAGAAAGCCTCGCAGTTGAAGAAAAATTCGTCCTGGTCCGGGACTCGAACCCGGGACCACCGCCTTTCCGGGGCAGCCGCTCTACCATCTGGATGGCCTAATGGATGGTCAAAACGCCTAATTGAATATTTAACATAATTACGCGAATAAACTTTTTAATTAATTATTTTACGGCACATCTTCAATCTGTGAATTATAGCCGCTGAGTTCGCAAGGCGTATCCACTTGGAACGAATTCTCAGGACTGAACCAGTTTTGAGATATTAATTTTCAAAGTGTCCAACGAAATGCAGGGGCGTTCCAGTTAACTTTTTGAGGAAAACGCTGTTTTATGCATTGAAGCACAAAAGTAACTGGCCTTAGCGCTAAAATAATATCATAGTATCGAAACTGGTAATAGTGCGATCGCGAACGCGGTAACATGGAAATGGTTTGAGGAGTGGTTCTTTCTATAATTTATTTTACTTACGCGGAAACAATCTTCGTTTTGCAGAAAAGAAAAAAAAAATTTGCGTAGCTTCCACTGGCGGCACAATGCTAAAAGACAGCAGAGATGATGGGCACCTAGCTATAGTCCTGGCTTTTGGGCTAGGCTAAGCACTACCAAGTCATCCCCAGCATTTCCCGGAATTTATTTATTATTGATCCATTATCGACTAGCTATTGATTGGCTATCAATTGCCTATCGATAGGCAATTAGTCCAAACCATTCTTAGCTACACTTAACCAGGCTCAGCTTCGCTAGTTCACAGGTGTATGTGCCATTGCGCTTGGACCCTTCTGCACTGCTGCCAGGATCGGCCCGCATTTTTGAATTCAGCAGACACATTACGCCCGACTGAAACAGCTCCGCTGTTAAAATGAGAACTTCATCTGTTTTACTATTTTCATTGATAAGATATACAATCATCTGATAAGATATACAGTCAAGAAAGCGGTGTGGATCTGAGAACAAACGGGGATAACCGATATTCTAGTTGACATTAAGCGGAAAGAATGGAGCTGGGCAGGCTATGTAATGCCTAGGATGGATAACCAATGGACCATTAGAGCTACAGAATGGTTGCCAAGAGAAGGGAAGCGCAGTCGAGGACGGCAGAAAACTAGGTGGGGTGATGAAGTTAGGAAATTCGCAGGCGCAAATTGGAATCAGCTAGCGCAAGACAGGGTTAATTGGAGATCGCAGGGAGAGGCCTTCGTCCTGCAGTGGACATAAATATAGGCTGATGATGATGATGACAGTCATCTTGCACGTGTCACTTCAGCTTGGCACAGAATGCATTCAACCATGCATTGCATAATGGTCGCGTGTGCTCGAAGGCCTACTTAGGCCCTTCAATGAGCGGGCCCAAGTCTGGCCCGGGCCCGTGGCTCCAAGCCCGAGCCCGTGCATTGCTCTTGTGCCTAGAATATATTGGCTAGTGTGCCGACCGCGGCCTTCCGGGTGGCACCGTTTGCAATGAATGTTGGCGGCTGCCGCTAGGAGCGCTACAGTGCGGGTGTGTGCCTGGGAACATACGGAACTTTCAAGCAAGAAATTGCCAAAGAAAATATCTACGATAATTCTAGGGGAAGCTCTTTGTTGTTTGAAGCCAGGACGGGAGTATTGCGGACTAAGATGTACCGAGTCAAGTACCAAGGTATGGACACGTTGTGCTGTGCGTGTGGAGAAGAAGAGGAGACGGCTGAACACCTCATACTTTTCTGTAAAGGGCTTAACCCTACAGTGCAAGGCAACGGGGCTGATTTTTTCAAAGCATTGGGGTTTAGGGACAGCGAAGGCAAAATAGACTTTAAGCGGGTAGAAATAACTAAACAGAGGTTATCTGATTGGTGGATAAAATCAAGGCAGGGGTGAAATTTCACCCACCACAAAGTACAAATATGTTAATAGTGATGGCTAGGTGGCGTATGCCACCGCCCGGTTTAAAGGGTTCAGCCTCATCCATCCATCCATCCATCCATCCCTGCCGCGGCGCCACCCGCTCTTCATAGACCGCCTTGTTTTCACATAGGGGCTGCTGCGCTTTTTGTATTTATAAAGCCGTAGGAGCAGTAAATTTCTCATGTAAAAAGGTGATTTCTAATATAGGGTTTCTTTTGACCAACAACGCAACACCACCTATAAGAAGGCTTATTTACTGCTTGCGGCCTGCGTTTGAGCTTACGTACTGAGGAGGAGGTAAGGTAGGATGCAGCTAGCTCTGTTTCGAGGAACAGACCCAGCGAATTTCATCGTCGAACCTCCGATGCCCTTTAACCATACAGTGCAGGCAACGGGGCTGATTTTTCAAAGCATTGGGGTTTAGGGACAGCGAAGGCAAAATAGACTTTAAGCGGGTATTTAGGAAAAGGAAGAACTACATTCGTTTTCTAAGACAGTCAAGCTCATTGCAACGTAGGATTTTTAAAGTATACTTATTCGGCGACATTTTACTAATAGAGAATAAGAATGCCTAATTTATATGGACCTGTGAAACTGACTATATATAGGATGTTTCTTTTTTCTTTAGACAATACAGATTTTTATTTTTTTTTAAGTAATTACGAAGCAAACCTGGTGTTTTCGCTGACGAGTTCATAAGCGAGGCGGACATTGCCGCTAATAACGTGAGCTTCAGAAGACTAATTAGCACAAATTTATTGATTACAATTTTATTCGGGCCTTATTGTGGGGACCGTGTCCTAAACGGCAAATTAGGAGGCAGTTACGTTTCATCCACACGCATCTTTTAAAGACCTGGAGAATCGCACCCAATTCAATATATTCAAGAAGTGTGCGGCGAAGTTCGATGACAGCATACCGCGGCAAATCCTAACTCGACACACAGCCGCACATGGTTGCCAGGCAAATCAATATATGTGACGCTTCAGTAACTGCCACGACTCAAGCCGAAACGTTCGGTTTGCTACTTTCTCGCGCTTGCCGTCACGGTATTTCGGTCTGATACGACAGCGCGCGGTCGCCTTTTCTGCGCTCCAGCGTAGTGCCTGAATTGACCGTCGAAATTCGATCATAAATATCTCGAATTAAATGCTACTTTCAAGGTAAAAAAACATAAGGTGCGTTAAAATGTGAGTGCCTTCATATTCGCTAGTTCAACAACTGTATAAAAAGGGTATAATTAATATTTTTTTGTTAATTCGTCTTGTGAACCTCACGTTGTTAGTGGCAATGTATTTCCGCCTCGCCTCGGAACTCATCTGCAAGACAACGCCATGTTGGCTGCTCTTATATAGCCTCTTTATAAAAAAATCTGGATTGTCTATAAACCCCCCCTCCGCCCCTGTATATGACTTCTCTTTGATGATGCTCGTATATGTGCATCGCGTGTTCATCATTATACGTTTGACAAACTCACCATTGTATCGCATGCCGTGATGCGACTTACGTCGTGCAGCAAGAGCTGCTCTTTCAGGGCAAAATATTACCTTTTGCTTCAATTGCCATAGTTTTCCTGTATGGAATTACTAGCTCCTATTGATTGTTTGTTTTCCCCATACTTTCCTGCACTTTTGCTTTTTTTTGCGATAGTGTGTGGACACTCCAGGCGAATTTCTACCGTCGCCGTGATGTTCCGTATATAAAACCCAAGTGCGATATAATATTGCGGCCGCACGCCGTGTTATGTAGGTACGAGCGAAAGTTTGCCAGGGAGCTGAGAAGGATGGTTGCTTGATTAGTATATGAGAACTATTTGGTACATGCAGAAAACACGTACAATGTTCCCGTATATTGTACGTGTTTTCATAAGATCTAACAAACATTCTTCAGCGAGAACCATTGCATGTCTCTAGAGTACTGCTTTTTTGAAGCAGGCTTTAGTTAAACTGCTTCGACGATAAACAAGCTGGAGCTGTTAATTAAGGCAACTTTCTTGATCAAGAATTATACGTACCTCATCACAAGTTGTGCGACCTGTTTTGTCTTCTGTCATCATCACAGCATTCAGAACACTATCATTTTCTTTAAATAAAGGTGGCTGCAAGTAAATTACTTTAAGTTATTCATTTCACCTTCTCAATTAGGCATAAGCTAATGATTTCACTAGCCAAGATAGCACATTCATCCACGCGACTGGAATACAGATCGAGATTTCATTTCATTTATTTATCTTAAGACCCCACAGTAAAGATGGCGACTTTCGCTGGTGGTTTGGAGCCATTGTGCACCATCATTTTGCAATCCATCAGCGCTCGCGGCTTTGAAACCACAGCGTTGGGCGCACTCTTCTGATACAGAAGCTTTGCGGTGGACACCAGATCCTTCGAAGTTCTCCGATTGGGCGCTCTCAACGTCTCTTTGCACTGGGTACCTGCTCACGTGGGGATCCCGGGCAATGAAGAGGCAGATGCCTTGGCCAAGGAGGCACACAGCACGGACACGGCACCCAGCCAGGCGGTCGTGTCATCGGACTACTCCAGGAGCACCTTGCAACGACTGCTGCTGAGCTGCCACCCCGACGCACGCGTGGCAAGGCGGAGCCCTCCGACACGGCTGCCTGACAGGGGACTGACCAGAAGGGAGAGATCCCTCCTACTACGCCTTCGGATTGGCTGCTGCTGGACAGCCGCCCGAAGCTTCCGCCTGGGAAGAGCAGACTCCCCAGCCTGCTCTATGTGCGGGGCAGACGAAACACTGGAGCACCTCCTATGTTCCTGCCCCGCACTCGACCAACACCGCAACACCATGGTGGCTCAACTCCGCCGCATGGGCCTACCTTCTGGTACCAGCACGGACCTGCTGCATCCAGCCCGCAATCGCAGCCAAGTGTTCAAGGTGGTCCTCGGCTACCTTGCGGACACTATGCTGGCTGACCGGCTGTAGGGACACCCTGCCCGAGACGAGGACGACTGCCCTCTCCCTTCCACCCTTCTCCCACTATTTCCTTCTTTCTCCCCCCCCATTCCCCTCCCCTCAGATGCTGAGCCGTGCTCCCTATAAGGGCTGCAGAAATATGCATCTTTTCCCACCCCGAACCTCTACTACTACTACTACTACTGCCACTTTGATGGAAGTTCTTTCGCACATTGTGAGGTGCCTCCGAGACTCCCACGTCCACTTCGCCAGCCGCCCGACAGATGGCAGCACCTGTCTGGCATTCTCCCCTGTTTTCCCGCCCTTAGCTTGGAAAGGAGAGCTAGGGTGCTTCGATGCCAGCGCCGCCGTTCAGGGTGGTGCCATCCTTTTACTGCGTGCGTCTAAATGTCGTACAAAAATCCCTCACGTGACTTGATCCTAGGCACCTAGGGACACGATCATTTAGGGACTTTTGAGAAGGCGCGATGGTGGCGCCAAGGGACGACAGCATGCGACGGGGTGTTCGTTCTCGGCGTGATCGTTCTCTGGCCCGCGCCGACCGCGCGTTGTTCAACATTGCGTGTGTGATTGTGCTTGCGTTGCTTGTGAATTGGTTGTAGGTTCTGTGTTACTTGGCGGAAAGCCGTGAGTAGTGCTTGTGTGGCAGTGCGGCTTTGGCCTCGGTGAGCTCTGGCAATAAAGAAGCTGCGTTGTGTGATCCGTGTTCCTTGACAATGCGAAGGTGGTGACGATTGAAATGTCGAAGTGGTGTCGCCGTGTCCGCCTTTGCATAACGGACGTCGAGGGATGTGCTGCTCTCTACAAGTCACAAAAATGTGACTGCATCGACCGCCCACGGTTCAGCGCTGAATGTGTGGTTTGAGTACTGTGCTTGAAACGAGTGGCGCAGCTGTGGTGCCCTAATTTCGCACAATTGAGACGCGTGCTTTTGTGCAAAAAGGGCAACAAATCGTATCTTAACCCGCTGAGACGATGCTACAATGTCAACAATGCCGTGCATGTTTATTATGATGGTAGTCTCTACAGCAAGCAAGCGTGCAGTGCAGCTATGCTGTGAATATAGCCTCAACTCGAATGTGGCGTTTGCAGAACCCTTATGTTTGTTTCTGCTTTCAAACAAGCTGTATGTTGTTAGGATTGTCACTCACTGCTCACATGAGACATGGGAGTCCATCGTGTGGGTTCGGGCTCAGCACGAATGTGTGGTGAGGGGGTGTGGAGTTGGTGGCCGTGTCAGGTGCCTCGCTGAATTTTGCAGTAGCGCACCCAGGATTTCTGCCGGGGGGGGGTTGACAGTTTGCCAATACCATCTAAACAGCACTAATTTCGATTTCTTCACAGGAAATTGTCAAAAAAATGCGCTTTTTGCGAGTGTGCAGGCGATTGCGCGTCTTACATCTTATTTACAGTACTCAAATGCGTAAGGAAAGAAAAGGGGTTAAACAAAAGGGGGTTTTAAGTCGGCCTCAGGGGGGGGGGGGGGGTTACAACCCCCGAATCCCCCCCCCCCCCCCCGTCGGTGCGCCACTGGAATTTTGTCATTGGAATAAGCTCAATGTAGAAGGACACACCCTATACCTGATGGCTCACTTTCACGGATATTGCCTTTTTTTCCTTGAAATTTCCAGCCTCAGGACGCGCCTCGCATTATATTCGGGTTCGTGACACATATAATCACAATAAATTTTTCTTTAGGAGAGACCAAAAGCCACTTGTTGCATCATATTTGTGGTCGTGTTACTTACATGCAAATCCAATACTTTTAGTGCCCATTGACTGACTGAGGGGTGCAGGACTTTGGCAGTGGTAGCAGCACCAAAGCAGCTGCCCAAATGGTATACCCTATAGTGTTAGATTTCCTGTGCACATGGGTGTACTGTGAAAACACGTGAAAGGAATTCCACAGTTGCTGCAGCATCACGTCTGGATCTGTACATGTGGAGGTTGTTTGATCACATGTCGGAACGTCTCTTGTCACTGAGCGGTTCTTTGATCATTAGCTTAGGCTATCTGTTTTCTACATATTATATTACAGAAATGGCGTCAGAGTAGCTGCAAAAATGGGATTTTGCTGTACAATCGCAGGTTGGTTGCTTTTCTGACTTACATTGCTCTATTTGCTGCAACTGCCGCCAAATGTTGCTTTACCATGTCTGGTGAACGCCTTAAACGTGAACCACATTTGGATGATGCTTGTGAAAGTATAACATGCTCCTTGTATGTAAAGAAAACTATCACACCGGTAGGTGTGGTGGAGTCACTGATGAAATAGAAGTTGAAAAATGAAAGTTCTCGGCAAAATTTGGAAGTGTTCATGGCGCTTGCCATCAAAAATGTGTAACAATCTAAGCAAACATAAAGATAACCTACCTATCCTGAAGAATATGAAAGTGATGCGTCAAGTTGTGTGGGGATCGAGGTGCCTTCCCGCGCCTCGTCCCCCAGCTCGCGCGTGGCGCTTAGCTCGATCCCCGGGAACCGCCACCGTAACGGCAACATGGCGGACATGGCGAGCGCGCCGGACTTACTTTCCCGCGGCAGCCCAGCTCTTCTCTTTGCCGTTTACTGGCCCCATTCGGTCGGTCGTGCATTGAGCGGACCACCTGTCCGTTGGTCCTTTTTGCTCTCCGGAAGTTGGCGTTAGCGTACGTGCCGTGTAGACGTACAATCCGGCTTAAGCGCTTGTGCGAGCCATCGGGCCGCCTCGCGCGCTGGGCGTTGACATGGCAGTGGTACCTTGTTCTGCGCTACCGGAAAGGGAGTTCAAACGTGGTGGCGGACGCCTTGTCGCGAGCCCCCGTTTCGGCGTTTGATCCTTTGGTCCGCCACTCCCGTGAGCATTCGCACCAAGTAGAAGCCGGAGCCTCAGTCTCCAATGGCTCAAAAGGCGCGAACCTCCTGCACTTAGTAGAGACCGGAGCCTGTATCTCCAATGGCTCGAAAGGCGCGACCCCCGACGGCGAAGCGATCCTCGGATTGCCAGCCCCGGGAAAAGACGTTTACCTGGTGGATCCCGTTACCTCATCGGGTATTGTCTTCAGCAAGCAAGAGCTGCTAAAAAGGCTCAGCAGAGCGATCCATTTTGTAAATAGCAATCGTTGACGGGCTCCAAGAGCCGAGCTCCCAAGAGGAGCGGGGCGGCAAAGCCGCCGGGCGCACCCGGACAGCTGGTATTGCTGTTGGCGCCGAGTGCCACGCAGCTTGTATTGTTGCGGGCACGTGGGATCCGTATCTGCTTAAGCAGAACGACCCGTTTTGTAAATAGAAATCGTTGACAGGCTCCAAGAGCCGAGCTCCCAAGAGGAGTGGGGCGGCAAAGCCGCCGGGCGTACCCGGACAGCTAGTATTGCTGCGGGCACGTTGGATACGTATCTGCTTGACGCCGATAAAGCTCTCCTGCGCTATATCCCATCTGAGAAGGCTCCCCAGGAGTCTTCCAAGGTGGCGATAACCCGCAGTCTAAGGAAAGCCACCCTGAGCTATTTCCACGACTCGCGGGTGGCCGGACATGCGAGTGGCCTTAAGACTTTCCAAAAGTTGTGCCGCTCCGCTACCTGGCCAGGCATGAAGCGTGACGCTCTTCACTACGCCCGCTCATGCCGCGTGTGCCAATGTATGAAGCCTCGCGCGGGCAAAACCCCCGGGCTCATGCAGCCAATCGACAGCCAGCTACCCTGGCAAGTCGCGGCCTGTGACATTATGGGACCCTTTCCCAGAAGCCGGCGAGGCTACGTTTTTCTCCTGGCTGTCACAGATCACTTCACGAAATGGGTTGAACTTTTTCCCCTTCGGAAGTTAATGGCACGCGCAATCTGGGACAAGTTGACCGAGGTCTTTAACCGCTTTGGCTTTCCGGCAGAGCTGATAACGGACAACGCGTCCTACTTCACGGCCAAGATGTTCGCGGATGCGTGTGCTGCCTTTGGCATTAAGCACCGCAAGACAACCACGTATCACCCACAGGCCAACCCGACAGAACGGATTAACCGGAACCTCAAGCCCTTGCTCGCGGCCTTTGCCCAGCAACATAGGGATTGGGATGTCTGTCTTAACGAGATAGGCTTCTCCTTGCGGTCCACGGTGAACCGTTCGACTGGGTACACGCCCGCTTTCCTCAACTTCGGGAGAGAGCTGCCAAACCCCATGGACCGCGTTCTGCGGACCGGCAGCGGGGCGTGCGCCACGAAAGCCGGCCTTTCCGGCTACGCGGCGGAACTGCGCTCACGGATGGACGCGGCCCTTGACCTGGCCCGTTCCAACCTGGCAAAAGCGCGAGCTGGACAAAAAGCCCAGTACGACCGGTCACATAGGGACGTGCACTATGGTGTCGGCGATCTCGTCCTCAGACGCAACCATGTCTTGAGTGACGCCGCCAAAGGCATCTCTGCCTCCCTGTCGGCCAAATGGTTGGGCCCGTACCGAGTGGAGACCAAAATGTCCCCTCTGGTATACAAGCTGGCTGACTCCCAAGGGAGACCAGTCGGCGGTCCAGTTCACGTCTCGGACCTCAAACCTTTCGTTGCCCGTAGCAACGACTGGGGAGAGGGGGAGGCGGTCAACGAACCGCAGGCAAACCGTGATACGGCTGGCCCCAGGCCACGCCACCGGTAGAACCTACGGAAACGCACCTAGGCAGGTTTTCTCCCACCAGCTGGTAGCCGGACTTTATTCCCTACCACGCCGATGAACGGAGAGACACAGCTACGGTGCGAAGGCGCACGTTGAAGTGGTGACAGGCCCTTTTGGCCTAATATACCCTCTCGTACTCACCCGCCTTCTGTTGCGCCTAGTCAGCTTTCTCCCACTAGTAGGTAGCTGGACTTCATTCCCTACCATGCCGGTGTATGGAGAAATGTAGCTACGGTGCAAGGGCGCACATCGAAGCGGTGACAGGCCCATGTGGCCTAATATACCCTCTTATGTGTGGCCCAAGCCTCAGCCTGGCAAACGCTCCTTTTTGGTCTGTCAGTCAGGCGGGCAACTTCCTTGGCACGCCGGCTATGCCGGGGGGCGTTCCTGTCCTCCACCTTGTGTCGTCCAGTCTGCTCCCTGCGCCTGGCTCCACTGTGCCACCAGTGTTGCTGACCACGATGCCGGCTGTCCCTGGCCCTACCATGTCAGCCTGTTGTCGACCTCAAGGCCTGCTGCTCCTGGTCCTTCCGCCATGAATGACTCCTGCCTCTGGGGCCACTAACCCATGCCAGCCTTGCCTCCTGCTGCCTAGGCTGCCGCTAATTGTGGCTGGTCCCCAATCAGGCGCTGACCTCTGGCCGAGGAGGGTCACTCCGGCTGCCGCTGCTGGCCTGGCTGCCGGTTATGGCGGCCTGCTGTTCCTGCGCAATCCGGGGAGCCCAGTGACTTCTGTGGTGGCTGCTGCGCCAATATGGCAGCCACGCCTCGCGCGTTCCTGGCTGGTCCAGTCCGGCGGACCTCGAGTGTTGCTGGCTGAACCATGGTGCTGCCCTGCCCCGTCCTTCCTGGGCTGCCGACTCTTCCACCTGGCAGGGGGTCCTTCCAGTGTGCGGAACTTTGGTGGCCAAGGCAAACCCCTAGCTTTGTGTCAAGAGAAGCGACGTCTTCACCTTTTTGGACTGCTGTGGCCCCTTCTCCCTGTCCTGGTCCTGAGGAAGACGACGACACCCTCTTGGACTTTGCCCCGTTGGCTTAGCCCTCTTTGGCTGAGTCAACCTTGCCACTTGGCCTCGGTCAGCCACTTTGGAGGCTGGCCTCGGTCTTTAGGAGGGGGGAATGTGGGGATCGAGGTGCCTTCCCGCGCCTCGTCCCCCAGCTCGCGCGTGGCGCTTAGCTCGATCCCCGGGAACCGCCGCCGTAACGGCAACATGGCGGACATGGCGAGCGCGCCGGACTTACTTTCCCGCGCAAACCGTGCTTCTCAACCCCCCCCCCCCCCCGGGATTGGACTTGCCCCGCGAGGCACGTCACCGGGACGCGCCCTGATTGGCCTCCCGCGCGGCGGCCCCCGGGCACCCTCTCCACCCGAGCTCTCGTCCGCTGAGCGCTTCCTCGCCGCGGGAGAGGCTCACAGGCTCGCAACGAGGTGGTTACATGAGACCTTTGTTCTCGCGACTCCTCGTTATCGCGCTTGGCGGACCGCTACCCGGTTAGCCCTAGCGCAGCGGGCGCGCGTACTCGATCGGTCTTGCGGCGAGCCTTGGCCCGTAAGCGCCGTGACTGTAGCACCAGTGGCGTAGCCAAGGGGGGGGGGGGGGTTGGGGGGGTTCAAACCCCCCCCCCCGAAATTTTTTGCACCCCCCCCCCCCCCACTAACCCACCCTTTGCTCTCGTCGCTTCGCGCTGACATATTTCAAGAAACCGGTGCTACTTTCACACTTTCGTTCCTGGGCGCTTCCGTTTGGGTTGGTAATTTACAGCGAATCATGTCTGCATATGGAAAAAAACTGTCACGGTGTTTGTCAAGGCCTTGACACTCTGTGAGGTTTTGGGCGCGAATGTGGCGGCCGCATTCTGAAACAACAAATGCGCAACAAATGAAGCAACAAAACAAATGCGGCAGCCGCATTTTAGATGAAGGCGAAAATGCTCGAGGCCCGTTTACTTAGATTTAGGTGCACGTTAAAGTCTCCAGGTGGTCGAAATTTCCGGTATACATTGCCACCGCTTCCCTTCAGGTGCCGGTTAGGCCGCGTTCGCGTAGGAACTTGGTCTCGAAGCTGGCGGAAGCGGCAAAATCTTGCAAAAATCCGCCCGCCTAGGCGGCAAAACAGGCAGAAAAACAGGCGGCGAGCCAAATTGGTCTCGGACCGATTTTTTCGCCATGGCGAAGCGGAAACGTGGCGGAAAGTCGTTCTGCTCGACCGGAAGCTACACTAGCATGTAAACTTCAGGTCGTAACATTGAACATGGCACCAAAAGTGTAGGCTGCAATGCTGATCGACGCGATCAAGAACCACCCCTTGCTCTACGACAAGAGAAGTACTAAAACGTACTGTCAGCAATACTCGCGATAGTATTCAACGTCGCGCGACCGGAGGCGCGGCAACGAAGCCAACGGAGTCGCGTGACCCAACTTCTCGCGCTTTTGCAAAGCCAGGCGAACCCACCACCGCCGTTTCTGAGGTTTTCTTGTCTTCCGTTTATTCATTGTCCATTTCTAGAAAACAAGTAGGTAGAAGTATAAAAGCCATTTCTTCTTCCACTTCCATGACAGACAATAGTTAGGCAGATTCCTCGTTGGCGCTCCATAATTCTCCTCGCACGTGCACGGTATGTTGCAGAAGTCGCGGGGTGCTTTTCTCGTCGCGACGATAGATTGGGAGCGTAGGTCTCACGAAGGACGCGCAGGCTTTGGCGAGCCTCAACACAAAGGGCCAGCCCGGGTTTTAGCTTTGGTATTCCCGTTGCCACTTTCGTGCCCTGGAGGCGCCGAAAATAATACGAATTGATGAAATGTTATTACAACTTCTAAATAAAAGCTATTAAAGAAATATAATCACGCCTAGGCAGCAACCTGTGACACAGCGCTACCGCGCCCGTGTGAGGAGAATTACAGAACGCCAACGAGGAACTTACCGAAGGTCGCAGATGACACGCGAAATTGCGCAAGATGATCACTTTTGATGACGGGTGGGTCAGTGAATGAACATACCGCTCGAAATAATGCGATAATGAGCGCCACCACGCCGACAAACGTACGCAGACTAGATGGATGTGGACGAAAGCGGCAGCGGCGGCCGTGGTGGTAGCAAAACAAATGTGAACTTGGACATGCGCGGAAAAGATTTTGCGGCCGCTTTGGCCTTTCCGGCCGCTTTGGCCTCTCCACCCGCTTGCCGCTTCCCAACTGTGAACGTAGCCATAGTCTGCAGCGCAGAACGTCTCTCGTTTGCGATTGCGCCCCTACGGAAGGCTGGTAGTTACTGTTGTGTTGCTGAATCCCCAACCAGCAATTGCGAAAGGCTGGTAGTTGCTGTTGTCAGGGGCGGATCCAGGTTTTTTCTGAGGGGGGGGGGTCAGCTTCTGTCGATGATGATGATGATGATAGTAGCCTTTATCATTTACCGAAATTCACCGTTTCTGCTCACGATAAACCCGCGTTTTATACGGCTAGAGCAGCACCTGTAGCCTACAAGGCTTGAGAGGGCAAATCACTTTTTTTTCTTCTTTTTTTGTATTTATTGCCAAGAAGTTCGCGCTGTTTTTATTCCCCGGCCGCCACTGTCATCATGAAAACGAGTGTTACCTCGCGCCATCTAGCCCGCCGTGGTGGCTCAGTCAGTTCAGGCATTGCGCTGCTGAGCACGAGATCGCGCGATCGCATCCTGGCCGCGGCGGCCGCATTTCTATGTAGGCGAAATGCAAAAACGCCCGTGTGCTTGCGTTGTAGTGCGCGTTAAAGAACCCCAGGTGGTCAAAATTAATCCGGGGCCCTCCACTACGGCGTGTCTCATAATCAGAACTGGTTTTGGCACGTAAAACCCCAGAAAGAGGAAGAAGACCTGTAGCGAAGCCAGGTACGGTTTCTCCGTGCTTATAGGAAAAGGACGTTACCCAATACAGCCATGTGCTTGGCGGCTGTGCCTGATCATGCAGGTTGTTCAAAACTAAGCTTTATGGTTTTCTTAAAATTAGGCACTGGGAGGCACGCGAAGATCACCTGTGCAAATAAGTTATGTGGCCAGGGGGGCACAAAGTGAGATGATAATTATCGCTGTGAGCAGCCCAATTAACTAAAATTGAACAATTATTTTTGTCGACTGCAGTAAGTGGGTATGTTTGTATTGTGAGACGTTGACCAATGCGATGCCTTTATTTCCGAGCAGTCGCCCGAGTCAGAGACGAAGCACCGCACGAGACAAAAGATGATGATGAGTCGTATGTACAGATGACGACGACGATTTGCACAAATAGCGCTCACACAAGATGATGAGTCGTTTGTGGAGATGACGACGACGATATGCGCAAAATGCGCTCACACTAACTTCCCCCCTTCAGGAAAGCGGTCAGCAAGACCGCAAACTAGAAAGGGTAGGTACGGCGAATGTAGGGTTTCAGGCGAGATACGTGAACGATTTCCGTAGTGCGGCGGCGGCGGTCAGTAGCTGAGCTGACAGGAGTGACGCTGTAGTTAACGGCCGAAGTTCGTTGCAAAACGGTGTAGGGGCCGAGATATCTGTGGAGAAATTTTTCACAGAGCCCCGGTGCGCGAACAGGTCTCCACAAAAGAACTTCGTCGCCTGGGCGGAACGAAGCAACGCGACGCGTCGCATCATAGCGAATTTTCCTTTTGTCCTGAATGGTATAGCGGTGTTGGCGCGGGCAAGTTCACGGCACCGGGAGAGGCGAGCGGCAAATTCCTCAGGAAGAGACGCGGATGGAGCAGCAGGTGCTGAAAGGAGTGTAGTGTCCAAGACGAAAGACGGCGCACGACCGTACACCAGGAAGAAGGGACTGTAATTGGTTGTACGTTGGACGGCAGTATTATACGCAAACGTCACAAAAGGTAGGATGGTGTTCCAGTTGGTGTGATCGGGTCGAACATACATTGACATCATGTCAGACAAAGTTCGATGAAAACGCTCCGTAAGACCATTTGTTTGCGGATGGTACGATGATGTGGTCTTATGGATGGTGTCCGAGGCCTGAAGGACTTCACGGAGGACATGCGATAGGAACGTCTTGCCACGGTCACTCAGGAGGACACGAGGTGCGCCGTGGCGCAAAACGATTCCGTGCACGAAAAACTCGGCGACTTCGGAGGCAGTACCAGAGCGAAGAGCCGCTGTCTCAGCGTAGCGCGTTAGATGATCCACTGCGGTAACGATCCAGCGGTGACCAGCGGGCGTGAGTGGGAGGGGTCTATACAAGTCTATGCCCACAATTTCGAAGGGGGTGTACGGGCATGGTAGAGGCTGCAGAGGACCGGCTGGAAGGGATGTCGAGCGTTTTCTGTGTTGGCATGATGCGCAGGAGCCAACGTATTTGTCGACTGAGGTGGAAAGGCCCGGCCAGAAACAACGCGTTTTGATGCGGTCGTAGGTCTTATGAAAGCCCAAGTGGCCAGCCGTCGCGTCGTCGCGAAATGCTTCCAATACTTGGAGTCGAAGTGAGCGAGGTATTACTGGCACCCACCGGTTACCGGAAGGATGGTAGATTGATCGAAATAACGCTCCACCTTGAAGCTTAAAACGCGAAAGTTGTCGTCTTAAGCGACTGTTGGGGGGTCGTGCCAAGCCAGTAAGTCGGTCGATCAGCGTACGGCAGTATGGGTCAGTACGTTGGAGTGAGACGAGGTCAGTAGACGGGAGAAAGTCAACTGAGGCAACTGACTGTCCCGGGCTACTGGGCGTGCGCTGAGACGTGTGGCTAGATGGTGACGTGCATACCGAAGGTGAAGCATGGGCGTTTGGGGACAGCGGGCAGCGCGACAAAGCGTCGGCATCTTGATGTTGTTTGCCGGACTTATACGTGACAGTGAAGTCATATTCCTGTAAGCGCAGTACCCAACGGCCGAGGCGTCCAGACAAGTTTTTCAGGGACGACAACCAACAGAGAGCATGATGGTCGGTCACAACTGTGAAATGGCGGCCGTAGAGATAGGGACGAAATTTTTGTATTGACCACACGATGGCGAGGCATTCCTGTTCTGTAATCGTGTAGTTGCGCTCAGCAGGAGAAAGAGCACGACTTGCATAAGCCACGACTTGCTCTTCGGACTTCTGATTCCGCTGCAGCAGGACAGCGCCAATTCCATGCCCACTGGCATCAGTGTGTAGAATAGTCGGGGCCGTTGCATCGAAATGACGGAGCACGGGCCCTGACGTGAGAACTCGTTTGAGGGTCTGGAAGGCGGCTTCACAGTCGTTCGACCACACAAAGGACGCGCTCGAAGTCAGAAGTTTGTGTAGAGGAGCGGCGATGGTGGCGAAGTCACGGACAAAGCGGCGGAAGTAGGACGCCAGTCCTAGAAAGCTGCGGAGTTCTTTAAGAGCGGTTGGTGGCGGAAATTGCAGTACTGCAGCGATTTTATCGGGATCAGGCTGGATGCCATGCTTACTGACGACGTGGCCCAATACTTTAATGCTTCGGCTTGCAAAGCGACACTTTTTAGTATTGAGTTGGAGACCAGCTTTTGCTAGACACGCGAGAACTTGGTCTAGACGTTGTAGGTGCTGGGAGAAACTCGACGAAAAGATGACAATGTCGTCCAAGTAACAAAGGCAGGTCTTCCATTTTAAGCCACGGAGTACTGTATCTATCATACGTTCAAACGTAGCTGGTGCATTGCACAATCCAAAAGGCATCACGTTAAATTCAAAAAGGCCATCAGGTGTAGCAAACGCAGTCTTTTCTTTATCTGGCTCATGCATGGGAATCTGCCAATATCCGGAGCGCAAGTCGAGGCTCGAGAAATACTCGGCACCTTGTAAGGTATCCAAAGCATCGTCAATACGAGGCATTGGATAAACATCCTTACGGGTAATTTTGTTGAGCGCCCTATAATCGATGCAAAAGCGCACAGAACCATCCTTTTTTTTTTAACAAGCACAACAGGAGAAGACCAAGGGCTTGCTGAAGGCCTTATAATGTTGCGTGTCAGCATGTCGTTCACTTGTTCTTCTATAACTTTTCGCTCCGAAGGTGACACACGGTACGGGCGACGGCGAATGATGCGAGAGCCGTCTGTTTCAATTCGATGAGTAGTTACAGTGGTCTGACCCAGGCCTCGCGAAGAAACGTCAAAACAAGCTTCATGCTTCATTAAAATGGTGAGGAGTGCATTGGTCTGGGCCGGATTGAGATCTGCACTCAAGGTGGCCTTAATAGCACCAGTGTGGCCTTCTGCGGGCGTACAATACGCGGAAGATGTGGCAGGCGAAACACTGACGACACATACCGGCGCAGCCGTACTACTCTCCGTGGCGGTCGTCGCGCCCGGTTTGTTTCTACTGCGGTATTCGCGGCCACATTTCTCGCTACTGCCGTCGGCGTCAGCAGGATGAACGACGGGGCTATGCTACCTTTGAGCGAGACAGCGCACCTAGGTTGGATTACTACGTTCCCGGGCGTCACCCAGGTGACAGGCGCGGCTACGCCAACTTTGAGCGAGACAGGACACCTGGACCAGATTCCTCCGTTCCCGGACCGTACACAACCTCCTCTGGTCGCTCTCCTTCACCTACCCAGCACCTCCACCACTTGTGAGACGTTGACCGATGCGATGCCTTTATTTCCGAGCAGTCGCCCGAGTCAGAGACGAAGCACCGCACGAGACAAAAGATGATGATGTGTCGTATGTACAGATGACGACGACGATATGCACAAATAGCGCTCACACAAGATGATGAGTCGTTTGTACAGATGACGACGACGATATGCGCAAAATGCGCTCACAGTATTGAAAACCTAGAGGCTGTCGTGTTTCTACACAGTATCAGTCGGAAGAATTATTCTAGCGTGTTCGTGCTCCGAGATATCCGACTCCAAATTTCAATTGCACTGCGCAGAGTTATCGACTCGACGCGAGAGCGGTTTATGCTTTGCGTTGCTGTGGAAGGGAGGCATTTTGGACATTTTTAGGGCATTGACATCTTGATGGGTGAAGTGTTGTCATGAGATTTGTGCATGACAACACCAAAGTTAAAGCGGCAGTATGAAATATTCGTTAGCATAGCTAAAAAGGTTTCTGCTGTTGATGGTGCAGTTGTTGCTTTTGATTTCAATAAAGCTTACAATACTTGTAAATCAGCAGTCACTTTATTTGCGTAGCCCAAACAAGGACCATGCCCGGTCGTCTAGTCACCATTACGCACGCGCACTGGCCTCCGGCTTCTCCGCTCGCGCCATTATCTCGGCATGGCAGCTGCCGCCATCTTTACAGGCTGCGCGGTCGCGTGTTACGACAGCGGTTACGGGTTCTTCGATTTTTTTTTTTCGCCAGCCGTGAGGGGAAGGGGGGCAGTTATTATCTTTGCCAATGCCTCCGCCGCGTTGTCAGACTAAACGCTGCACCCAACAGCCGCGTCACATCAGGGAGGAGCTTTGCGCTGATCCTCACTCTCTTGCATGCGTAATCATGCGAACGACAATTAAAATTTGGAGTTGGATATATCGGAGCATAGACATGCTAGACGAATTCTTCCAAGTGAAACTGTGCAGAAACACGACTGCCTCTAACTTTTGAATACAAACATACACACTTACTGCAGTCAATAAAAAGTTAATTATTCAATTTTAGTTAATTCGGTTGCTGACAGCGATAATTATCTCACTTTGTGTCCCCCTGGCCACACAACTTATTTGCGCAGGTGGTCTTCACGTGCCTCCCAGTGCCTAATTTTAAGAAAACCATAAAGCTTAATTTTGAACACCCGGTATATCAGCCTGTATTGTTTCTTAAAATAAAATTTGGGATGGTCTGTCGCAGGTTCGTTATAAATGCGTAAGCACGGGTCCGGCTTTGGAGTTCTGTTGGGACACCTTGATTTCCTTAAGAAGATTCTTTGTGTTCGGCTGAGACACCTTCGTTTCAACGCGGCAACCACTACGCTAGTTGTTTACGATATGCGAATCACCGCGTGTGAAGACTCACGACGCCACCTACAAGAAGAACGATGTAGCGTAGTAGCCGTGAGCGCGAGCCAGCGTCTTCATGTTTGTTTCCCACGCGACGTCATCCTTTTACACAAGGCGCGCATCTGCTCCCATTTCTCTAACCACGCGACGCCATCCTAGGCCCGCGCGCTGGCGTTGGCCGCTGACGTCACGCTCCCCCATTTCGCAGCCCATGCTCGAGGCTTCGCCCCGCTCCGCGAGAACGCCCACTCAGATAAACGGATCCGGTGGGCTTGAGCCTCCTATGCTTAATGTACGACAATAAAACTGCGAAGTTACAATGAAAAACTTGTAGCGTACGAACGGTACTGTGCTCGTACTGGATATTGTCAACGTGTAACTGTGATCACAATGAGTGCTACAGTTAAAAAAAAAAGTTGTCTATGCGTAGTTCTTAGTTAGGCTGTTAGTTGTTATATATATATATATATATATATATATATATATATATATATATATGAACACTTCAGCGAGAGATCTCTTTCATTAAGCAGGTTGGTCGCGGAACCGATGACAGCAAATGAGGCAACCGATGACACCCCAATGGGGAACTAAGTTGATCAGGCGCGAAGGCGCTCGCGCGGACATCGGCGTGCTTGGCAAAAGGGACGTCCCCTCGTTCATTCGACGCCACCGACGGGACGAGTAAGGCACGGCCGGCGCCAGGAGGTCCAAGGTGTTCATGAGAAACAATAACTACGGCAACTTCGCGACACCACACCCTACGGAATATAACTAAGCTTGTGAGCGAGCTAGCTTTACTTCTACATGGCTGCTACCACTGGTATTCGCGAAAAATACTTTTGAAAAATGCTGGTGGCCATATTTTTTTGCGACAGGGCCGTCCCCGTGTCAGCAGGGGGGGGGGGGGGGGGGCGATGCAGAAATCTGAGGGGGGGGGTCAGGACATCCGGACATCCCCCCTGGATCCGCGCCTGGCTGTTTGTGTTGTGGAATCCTCAACCAGCAATGTGCCCCAAAAGGGTTGATTGCCAGCAGTTGAAATTTCACCGACTCGAACAGAATTCACGAAACAGACACCGACAATCATGGATTCCATGTGCGCAGTACAGCGTAAGTAAACTCTGTTGCAGGCGCTGACAGTTCTCGTCGGAGTTCCGCGTCCTGAGAAATTGATTATCTGCACTATGCACTGAACAAGACCGAGTTCATTCCTGCATCACTAGTACACCAATCAGTCGAGATTCTGTGAGGTACAAGGCCGCTTCCTGTTTGCACCGCCTAAGTGAAGCAGAAATGACTCGCACGCACTACTTAAAATGCGTACACATGCCATGACGTAATGGCAAATGACGGCTGCACGCTCGCCACAGCGGAAGACACAGCAGCCCATGCACTTGCCGCAGGAAATGCAAGGCGACGAAAGCTTCGTAAAAAAAAGCATTACTCGTTTTTGCGCGTATTTAAGTTTTCTAGCGCAAAGACGCAGCGAACAAGCTATTGCTAGGGAGTAGGTATAGCCTGGTAACACGTGCATTTTCACATGTATAGCCGTCCTTGACCTGTGAAACGCACTTCGCCCCGACGAGGACGACGCCATCCACGCTTAACGGAGATTAACAATTAATGATGTCTTCTCCGATCGGGCGGGTCGTCTCAATGATGCGTTTTCGAAGACTGGTCCATTCAGTGGCGCGATGAGAGACGGTTGCTCCAAACGCCCACTGTACCTGTCGTACTTACTGTATTTTACTGAGCTTACATTACTTTTTACTTAATTTCTTCACAAGCACACACTAGAGCACTGCACGGGCCGATTTTTTCAGCCCGGGCACGGCCCGGGCCCTTATTACGTTGGGTGCCCGCCCGATCCCGATCAAAACTTTTATGGCGAACCCGGGCCGGCCCGGGCCGGCGGCCCGGGCCCC